>NW_025746493.1:50000-75000 GCF_021184085.1 Oncorhynchus gorbuscha
GTTCACGTTCAGTTTGTTGTTTTCGTCTTTCAGTTATTTCATGTACCGCATTTTCATTCATTAAAGTCATGAGTAACCAACACGCTGCATTTCGGTCCGACTCTCTTCCTTCAACAGACGAACGCCGTTACAACGGGAAAATAAATAAACATAAATATGGGTTGTATTTACAATGGTGTTTGTTCTTCACTGGTTGCCCTTTTCTCGTGGCAACAGGTCACAAATCTTGCTGCTGTGATGGCACACTGTGGAATTTCACCCAGTAGATATGGGAGTTTTTCAAATTGGGTTTGTTTTCAAATTCTTTGTGGATCTGTGTAATCTGAGGGAAATGTGTGTCTCTAATATGGTCATACATTGGGCAGGAGGTTAGGAAGTGCAGCTCAGTTTAATCGGAAGGTAATATGTCTCTCTAATATGGTCATACATTGGGCAGGAGGTTAGGAAGTGCAGCTCAGTTTCCACCTCATTTTGTGGGCAGTGAGCACATAGCCTGTCTTCTCTTGAGAGGTCTGCCTTCTCTTGAGAGACAGGCCTCCTTACGATGGCCTTTCCAAATAGCAAGGCTATGCTCACTGAGTCTGTACCTAGTCAATCACAGTGGTCAGGTATTCTGCCACTGTGTACTCTCTTCTATTTAGGGCCAAATAGCATTCTAGGTTGCTCAGTTTTTTTTGTTAATTCTTTCCAATGTGTCAAGTGATTGATTTGGTTTGGGTCTAATTGTGCTGCTGTCCTGGGGCTCTGTGGGGTGTGTTTGTTGTTTGTGAACAGAGCCCCAGAACCAGCTTGCTTAGGGACTCTTCTCCAGGTTCCTCTCTCTGTGGGGTGTGTTTGTGTTTGTGAACAGAGCCCCAGAACCAGCTTGCTTAGGGGACTCTTCTCCAGGTTCCTCTCTCTGTGGGGTGTGTTTGTGTTTGTGAACAGAGCCCCAGAACCAGCTTGCTTAGGGGACTCTTCTCCAGGTTCCTCTCTGTGGGGTGTGTTTGTGTTTGTGAACAGAGCCCCAGAACCAGCTTCCTCTCTCTGTAGGTGAGGGCTTTGGTGAGGGCGTGACATGTGTGGGCATCTCTTCCTTTTCGGTGGTTGTAGAATTGAACAGCTCTCTTCTGCATTTTGATAACTAGCGGCCTAACTCTGCATTATTGGGTGTTCTACGGTGTATATTGCATGCAGAATTCTGAAATGAATATCCTCACTCTCAATTTGGTGTTTGTCCCATTTTGTGAATTCTTGGTTGGTGAGCAGAGCCCAGATCTCACAACCATAAAGGACAATGGGCTCTATGACTGATTCAAGTATTTTTTGCCAGATCCTAATTGGTATGTTGAACGCATCACCGGGGGCAAACTACCTGCCCTCCAGGACACCTACACTACCCGATGTCACAGGAAGGCCATAAAGATCATCAAGGACAGCAACCACCCGAACCACTGCCTGTTCACCCCGCTATCATCCAGAAGGCGAGGTCAGTACAGGTGCATCAAAGCTGGGACCGAGAGACTGAAAAACAGCTTCTATCTCAAGGCCATCAGACTGTTAAACAGCCACCACTAACATTGAGTGGCTGCTGCCAACACACTGTCATTGACACTGACCCAACTCCAGCCATTTTAATAATGGGAATTGATGGGAAATGATGTAAATATATCACTAGCCACTTTAAACAATGCTACCTTATATAATGTTACTTACCCTACATTATTCATCTCATATGCATACGTATATACTGTACTCTATATCATTTACTGCATCTTTATATAATACATGTATCACTAGCCACTTTAACTATGCCACTTTGTTTACATACTCATCTCATATTTATATACTGTACTCGATACCATCTACTGTATCTTGCCTATGCCGCTCTGTACCATCACTCATTCATATATCCTTATGTACATATTCTTTATCCCCTTACACTGTGTATAAGGTAGTAGTTTTGGAATTGTTAGTTAGATTACTCGTTGGTTATTACTGCATTGTCGGAACTAGAAGCACAAGCATTTCGCTACACTCGCACTAACATCTGCTAACCATGTGTATGTGACAAATAAAATGTGATTTGATTTGATTACTGTTCCTTTTGATGGCATAGAAGGCCCTTCTTGCCTTGTCTCTCAGATCGTTCACAGCTTTGTGGAAGCTTCCTGTGGCGCTGACGTGTAGGCCGAGGTATGTACAGTTTTATTTGCAATGGTGTCTAGATGGAATTTGTATTTGTGGCGACTGGACCTTTTTTGGAACATATTATTTTTGTCTTAGATTTACTGTCAGGTCTCAGGTCTGGCAGAATCTCTGTAGAAAATCTAGTTGCTGCTGTAGGTCCTCCTTGGTTGGTGACAGAAGCACCAGATCCTCAGCAAACAGAAGACATTTGACTTCAGATTCCAGTATGGAGGCCAAGTGCTTCAGAGAGTTCTAGTGTCCTCGCCATTGATATATGTTGAAGAGGGAGGGGCTTAAGCTGCATCCCTGTCTCAACCCACAGCCCCTTTGCCAATTTTATTTGCACACTTCTTGTTTGTGTACATGGAATTTATAATGTGGTATGTTTTTCCTCCAACACCACTTTCCATCAATTTGTATAGCAGACCCTCATGACATATTGAGCAGACTGTTACGACTTCCTCTGATGTCGGCTCCTCCCCTTGTTCGGGCGGCGTTAGGCGTTAGGCGGTCGACGTCACCGGTCCTCATGACATATTGAGCAGACTGTTACGACTTCCTCTGATGTCGGCTCCTCTCCTTGTTCGGGCGGCGATAGGCGGTCGACGTCACCGGTCCTCATGACATATTGAGCAGACTGTTACGACTTCCTCTGATGTCGGCTCCTCTCCTTGTTCGGGCGGCGTTAGGCGGTCGACGTCACCGGTCCTCATGACATATTGAGCAGACTGTTACGACTTCCTCTGATGTCGGCTCCTCTCCTTGTTCGGGCGGCGTTAGGCGGTCGACGTCACCGGTCCTCATGACATATTGAGCAGACTGTTACGACTTCCTCTGATGTCGGCTCCTCTCCTTGTTCGGGCGGCGTTAGGCGTTAGGCGGTCGACGTCACCGGTCCTCATGACATATTGAGCAGACTGTTACGACTTCCTCTGATGTCGGCTCCTCTCCTTGTTCGGGCGGCGTTAGGCGTAGGCGGTTGACGCCACCGGTCCTCATGACATATTGAGCAGACTGTTACGACTTCCTCTGATGTCGGCTCCTCTCCTTGTTCGGGCGGCGTTAGGCGTTAGGCGGTCGACGTCACCGGTCCTCATGACATATTGAGCAGACTGTTACGACTTCCTCTGATGTCGGCTCCTCTCCTTGTTCGGGCGGCGTTAGGCGTTAGGCGGTCGACGTCACCGGTCCTCATGACATATTGAGCAGACTGTTACGACTTCCTCTGGTGTCGGCTCCTCCTTGTTCGGGCGGCGTTAGGCGTTAGGCGGTCGACGTCACCGGTCCTCATGACATATTGAGCAGACTGTTACGACTTCCTCTGATGTCGGCTCCTCTCCTTGTTCGGGCGGCGTTAGGCGTTAGGCGGTCGACGCCACCGGTCCTCATGACATATTGAGCAGACTGTTACGACTTCCTCTGATGTCGGCTCCTCTCCTTGTTCGGGCGGCGTTAGGCGGTCGACGTCACCGGTCCTCATGACATATTGAGCAGACTGTTACGACTTCCTCTGATGTCGGCTCCTCTCCTTGTTCGGGCGGCGTTAGGCGCAGGCGGTCGACGTCACCGGTCCTCATGACATATTGAGCAGACTGTTACGACTTCCTCTGATGTCGGCTCCTCTCCTTGTTCGGGGGCGGCGTTAGGCGGTCGACTTCACCGGTCCTCATGACATATTGAGCAGACTGTTACGACTTCCTCTGATGTCGGCTCCTCTCCTTGTTCGGGCGGCGTTAGGCGCAGTCGACGCCACCGGTCCTCATGACATATTGAGCAGACTGTTACGACTTCCTCTGATGTCGGCTCCTCTCCTTGTTCGGGCGGCGTTAGGCGGTCGACGTCACCGGTCCTCATGACATATTGAGCAGACTGTTACGACTTCCTCTGATGTCGGCTCCTCTCCTTGTTCGGGCGGTCGACATCACCGGTCTTCTAGCCGCTCCACTTTTCATTTTTCCATTTGTTTTGTCTTGTTTCCCCACCTGGTTAACATTCACACTACATATATATTTCCTCTGTTCCCCCCATGTCTTTGTGATTGATTTGTTATGTGTTTAGTGTGAGGCGCCAGGCTCATGCCATATATATTTCCTCTGTTCCCCCCATGTCTTTGTGATTGATTTGTTATGTGTTTAGTGTGAGGCGCCAGGCTGGTTTTTCCCCGGGGACCGTGTTTAATCCATCACTTTTGCCATTGTTTTGGCGCAGTTGAGTCCATCTGTTAATGCTTCTACCAAATAAAGTGCGCGCCACAACTCTCTGCTCTCCTGACTTCTGTTAGCGCACAACCTGACACAGACCCTCATGCCAAATTGAGTCAAAGGCTTTTTTGAAATCAACAAAGCATGAGAAGACTTTGCCTTTGTTTTGGCTTGTTTGTTTGTAAATTAGGGTGTGAATGCGTGGTCTGTCGTTCAGCAATTTGATAAAAAGCCAAAGGTAGTCTTTAATAGTTGATTCTAAGATTTATATTTGATCATTATATGTTTTTGCTGTTTGTTCCTTATTCTTAGGGCCAAAAAAGATTGGACCAGTGGTTTACCCACACATCTCCATTTTGGATAGATAACTCTTTGTGTTATTGTTTGTTTAGTGTTTTCCAATTTTCCCAGAAGTGGTTGGAATCTATGGATTCTTCTTCTATGGATTCCTCCTTCTATCAATCACATTGGAATCTATGGATTCTTCCTTCTATCAATCACATTGTAATCTATGGATTCTTCCTTCTATCAATCACATTGGAATCTATGGATTCTTCCTTCTATCAATCATATTGGAATCTATGGATTCCTCCTTCTATCAATCACATTGTAATCTATGGATTCCTCCTTCTATCAATCACATTGGAATCTATGGATTCTTCCTTCTATCAATCACATTGGAATCTATGGATTCTTCCTTCTATCAATCATATTGGAATCTATGGATTCTTCCTTCTATCAATCACATTGTAATCTATGGATTCCTCCTTCTATCAATCACATTGGAATCTATGGATTCTTCCTTCTATCAATCACATTGGAATCTATGGATTCTTCCTTCTATCAATCACATTGGATTCTATGGATTCTTCCTTCTATCAATCACATTGGAATCTATGGATTCTTCCTTCTATCAATCACATTGGAATCTATGGATTCCTCAATCACATTGGAATCTATGGATTCTTCCTTCTATCAATCACATTGTAATCTATGGATTCTTCCTTCTATCAATCACATTGGAATCTATGGATTCTTCTTCTATGGATTCCTCCTTCTATCAATCACATTGGAATCTATGGATTCTTCCTTCTATCAATCACATTGTAATCTATGGATTCTTCCTTCTATCAATCACATTGGAATCTATGGATTCTTCCTTCTATCAATCACATTGGAATCTATGGATTGTTCCTTCTATCAATCACATTGGAATCTATGGATTCTTCCTTCTATCAATCACATTGGAATCTATGGATTCTTCCTTCTATCAATCACATTGGAATCTATGGATTGTTCCTTCTATCAATCACATTGGGTTGTTTTCTGACATCCTGTTCCTTCCTTTGTCATAGTGTGTGTTTCTGTATTGCTACCATGTTGTTGTTGTCATGATGTATTGCTACCATGTTGTTGTTGTCATGATGTATTGCTACCATGTTGTTGTTGTCATGATGTATTGCTACCATGTTGTTGTTGTTGTCATGATGTATTGCTACCATGTTGTTGTTATCATGATGTATTGCTACCATGTTGTTGTTGTCATGATGTATTGCTACCATGTTGTTGTTGTCATGATGTATTGCTACCATGTTGTTGTTGTTGTCATGATGTATTACTACCATGTTGTTGTTATCATGATGTATTGCTACCATGTTGTTGTTGTCATGATGTATTGCTACCATGTTGTTGTTGTCATGATGTATTACTACCATGTTGTTGTTGTCATGATGTATTACTACCATGTTGTTGTTGTCATGATGTATTGCTACCATGTTGTTGTTGTCATGATGTATTACTACCATGTTGTTGTTGTCATGATGTATTACTACCATGTTGTTGTTGTCATGATGTATTACTACCATGTTGTTGTTGTCATGATGTATTACTACCATGTTGTTGTTGTCATGATGTATTACTACCATGTTGTTGTTGTCATGATGTATTACTACCATGTTGTTGTTGTCATGATGTATTGCTACCATGTTGTTGTTGTCATGATGTATTACTACCATGTTGTTGTTGTCATGATGTATTGCTACCATGTTGTTGTTGTCATGATGTATTACTACCATGTTGTTGTTGTCATGATGTATTGCTACCATGTTGTTGTTGTCATGATGTATTACTACCATGTTGTTGTTGTCATGATGTATTGCTACCATGTTGTTGTTGTCATGATGTATTACTACCATGTTGTTGTTGTCATGATGTATTGCTACCATGTTGTTGTTGTCATGATGTATTACTACCATGTTGTTGTCATGATGTATTGCTACCATGTTGTTGTTGTCATGATGTATTACTACCATGTTGTTGTTGTTGTCATGATGTATTGCTACCATGTTGTTGTTGTCATGATGTATTGCTACCATGTTGTTGTTGTCATGATGTATTGCTACCATGTTGTTGTTGTCATGATGTATTGCTACCATGTTGTTGTTGTCATGATGTATTGCTACCATGTTGTTGTTGTCATGATGTATTACTACCATGTTGTTGTTGTCATGATGTATTGCTACCATGTTGTTGTTGTCATGATGTATTGCTACCATGTTACATTTACATTTACATTTAAGTCATTTAGCAGACGCTCTTATCCAGAGCGACTTACAAATTGGTGCATTCACCTTATGACATCCAGTGGGACAGTCACTTAACAATAGTGCATCTAAAACTTAGGGGGGGTGGGGTGAGAGGGATTACTTAACCTATCCTAGGTATTCCTTAAAGAGGTGGGGTTTCAGGTGTCTCCGGAAGGTGGTGATTGACTCCGCTGTCCTGGCGTCGTGAGGGAGTTTGTTCCACCATTGGGGGGCCAGGGCAGCGAACAGTTTTGACTGGGCTGAGCGGGAGCTGTACTTCCTCAGTGGTAGGGAGGCGAGCAGGCCAGAGGTGGATGAACGCAGTGCCCTTGTTTGGGTGTAGGGCCTGATCAGAGCCTGGAGGTACTGAGGTGCCGTTCCCCTCACAGCTCCGTAGGCAAGCACCATGGTCTTGTAGCGGATGCGAGCTTCAACTGGAAGCCAGTGGAGAGAACGGAGGAGCGGGGTGACGTGAGAGAACTTGGGAAGGTTGAACACCAGACGGGCTGCGGCGTTCTGGATGAGTTGAAGGGGTTTAATGGCACAGGCAGGGAGCCCAGCCAACAGCGAGTTGCAGTAATCCAGACGGGAGATGACAAGTGCCTGGATTAGGACCTGCGCCGCTTCCTGTGTGAGGCAGGGTCGTACTCTGCGGATGTTGTAGAGCATGAACCTACAGGAACGGGCCACCGCCTTGATGTTAGTTGAGAACGACAGGGTGTTGTCCAGGATCACGCCAAGGTTCTTGGCGCTCTGGGAGGAGGACACAATGGAGTTGTCAACCGTGATGGCGAGATCATGGAACGGGCAGTCCTTCCCGGGAGGAAGAGCAGCTCCGTCTTGCCGAGGTTCAGCTTGAGGTGGTGATCCGTCATCCACACTGATATGTCTGCCAGACATGCAGAGATGCGATTCGCCACCTGGTCATCAGAAGGGGAAAGGAGAAGATTAATTGTGTGTCGTCTGCATAGCAATGATAAGAGAGACCATGTGAGGTTATGACAGAGCCAAGTGACTTGGTGTATAGCGAGAATAGGAGAGGGCCAAGAACAGAGCCCTGGGGGACACCAGTGGTGAGAGCGCGTGGTGAGGAGACAGATTCTCGCCACGCCACCTGGTAGGAGCGACCTGTCAGGTAGGACGCTACCATGTTGTTGTTGTCATGATGTATTGCTACCATGTTGTTGTTGTCATGATGTGTATTACTACCATGTTGTTGTTGTCATGATGTATTGCTACCATGTTGTTGTTGTTGTCATGATGTATTACTACCATGTTGTTGTTGTCATGATGTATTGCTACCATGTTGTTGTTGTCATGATGTATTACTACCATGTTGTTGTTGTCATGATGTATTACTACCATGTTGTTGTTGTCATGATGTATTGCTACCATGTTGTGTTGTCATGATGTATTGCTACCATGTTGTTGTTGTCATGATGTGTTGCTACCATGTTGTTGTTGTCATGATGTATTACTACCATGTTGTTGTTGTCATGATGTATTGCTACCATGTTGTTGTTGTCATGATGTATTGCTACCATGCTGTTGTTGTCATGATGTATTACTACCATGTTGTTGTTGTCATGATGTATTACTACCATGTTGTTGTTGTCATGATGTATTGCTACCATGTTGTTGTTGTCATGATGTATTACTACCATGTTGTTGTTGTCATGATGTATTACTACCATGTTGTTGTTGTCATGATGTATTGCTACCATGTTGTTGTTGTTGTCATGATGTATTACTACCATGTTGTTGTTGTCATGATGTATTGCTACCATGTTGTTGTTGTCATGATGTATTACTACCATGTTGTTGTTGTCATGATGTATTACTACCATGTTGTTGTTGTCATGATGTATTACTACCATGTTGTTGTTGTCATGATGTATTGCTACCATGTTGTTGTTGTCATGATGTATTACTACCATGTTGTTGTTGTCATGATGTATTGCTACCATGTTGTTGTTGTCATGATGTATTACTACCATGTTGTTGTCATGATGTATTGCTACCATGTTGTTGTTGTCATGATGTATTACTACCATGTTGTTGTTGTTGTCATGATGTATTGCTACCATGTTGTTGTTGTCATGATGTATTGCTACCATGTTGTTGTTGTCATGATGTATTGCTACCATGTTGTTGTTGTCATGATGTATTGCTACCATGTTGTTGTTGTCATGATGTATTACTACCATGTTGTTGTTGTCATGATGTATTACTACCATGTTGTTGTTGTCATGATGTATTACTACCATGTTGTTGTTGTCATGATGTATTACTACCATGTTGTTGTTGTCATGATGTATTGCTACCATGTTGTGTTGTCATGATGTATTGCTACCATGTTGTTGTTGTCATGATGTATTGCTACCATGTTGTTGTTGTCATGATGTATTACTACCATGTTGTTGTTGTCATGATGTATTGCTACCATGTTGTTGTTGTTGTCATGATGTATTACTACCATGTTGTTGTTGTCATGATGTATTGCTACCATGTTGTTGTTGTCATGATGTATTACTACCATGTTGTTGTTGTCATGATGTATTACTACCATGTTGTTGTTGTCATGATGTATTACTACCATGTTGTTGTTGTCATGATGTATTACTACCATGTTGTTGTTGTCATGATGTATTACTACCATGTTGTTGTCATGATGTATTGCTACCATGTTGTTGTTGTCATGATGTATTACTACCATGTTGTTGTTGTTGTCATGATGTATTGCTACCATGTTGTTGTTGTCATGATGTATTGCTACCATGTTGTTGTTGTCATGATGTATTGCTACCATGTTGTTGTTGTCATGATGTATTGCTACCATGTTGTTGTTGTCATGATGTATTGCTACCATGTTGTTGTTGTCATGATGTATTACTACCATGTTGTTGTTGTCATGATGTATTACTACCATGTTGTTGTTGTCATGATGTATTACTACCATGTTGTTGTTGTCATGATGTATTACTACCATGTTGTTGTTGTCATGATGTATTGCTACCATGTTGTGTTGTCATGATGTATTGCTACCATGTTGTTGTTGTCATGATGTATTACTACCATGTTGTTGTTGTCATGATGTATTGCTACCATGTTGTTGTTGTCATGATGTATTGCTACCATGCTGTTGTTGTCATGATGTATTACTACCATGTTGTTGTTGTCATGATGTATTACTACCATGTTGTGTTGTTGTCATGATGTATTGCTACCATGTTGTTGTTGTCATGATGTATTACTACCATGTTGTTGTTGTCATGATGTATTACTACCATGTTGTTGTTGTCATGATGTATTGCTACCATGTTGTTGTTGTTGTCATGATGTATTACTACCATGTTGTTGTTGTCATGATGTATTGCTACCATGTTGTTGTTGTCATGATGTATTACTACCATGTTGTTGTTGTCATGATGTATTACTACCATGTTGTTGTTGTCATGATGTATTACTACCATGTTGTTGTTGTCATGATGTATTGCTACCATGTTGTTGTTGTCATGATGTATTACTACCATGTTGTTGTTGTCATGATGTATTGCTACCATGTTGTTGTTGTCATGATGTATTACTACCATGTTGTTGTCATGATGTATTGCTACCATGTTGTTGTTGTCATGATGTATTACTACCATGTTGTTGTTGTTGTCATGATGTATTGCTACCATGTTGTTGTTGTCATGATGTATTGCTACCATGTTGTTGTTGTCATGATGTATTGCTACCATGTTGTTGTTGTCATGATGTATTGCTACCATGTTGTTGTTGTCATGATGTATTGCTACCATGTTGTTGTTGTCATGATGTATTACTACCATGTTGTTGTTGTCATGATGTATTACTACCATGTTGTTGTTGTCATGATGTATTACTACCATGTTGTTGTTGTCATGATGTATTACTACCATGTTGTTGTTGTCATGATGTATTGCTACCATGTTGTGTTGTCATGATGTATTGCTACCATGTTGTTGTTGTCATGATGTATTGCTACCATGTTGTTGTTGTCATGATGTATTACTACCATGTTGTTGTTGTCATGATGTATTGCTACCATGTTGTTGTTGTCATGATGTATTGCTACCATGCTGTTGTTGTCATGATGTATTACTACCATGTTGTTGTTGTCATGATGTATTACTACCATGTTGTTGTTGTCATGATGTATTACTACCATGTTGTTGTTGTCATGATGTATTACTACCATGTTGTTGTTGTCATGATGTATTGCTACCATGTTGTTGTTGTTGTCATGATGTATTACTACCATGTTGTTGTTGTCATGATGTATTGCTACCATGTTGTTGTTGTTGTCATGATGTATTACTACCATGTTGTTGTTGTCGTGATGTATTACTACCATGTTGTTGTTGTCATGATGTTTTGCTACCATGCTGTGTTGTTGTCATGATGTATTACTACCATGTTGTTGTTGTCATGATGTATTGTTACCATGTTGTTGTCATGATGTATTGCTACCATGTTGTTGTTGTCATGATGTATTGCTACCATGTTGTTGTTGTCATGATGTATTGCTACCATGTTGTTGTTGTCATGATGTATTGCTACCATGTTGTTGTTGTCATGATGTATTACTACCATGTTGTTGTTGTCATGATGTATTGCTACCATGCTGTTGTTGTCATGATGTATTACTACCATGTTGTTGTTGTCATGATGTATTACTACCATGTTGTTGTTGTCATGATGTATTACTACCATGTTGTTGTTGTCATGATGTATTGCTACCATGTTGTTGTTGTCATGATGTATTGCTACCATGCTGTTGTTGTCATGATGTATTGCTACCATGCTGTGTTGTTGTTAGTATCAGGTATGAAGGTAAGACCCAGGTGCCACGTTGAATAAACAATAATTGAATGTTCCAAAAGGGGTAGGCAATAGACAGGTCAAGGCAGGCAGGGGTCAGTAAACCAGAGGCAACGGTACCGGACGGCAGGCAGACTCAGGTGCAGGCAGAGTGGTCAGGCAGGCGGGCTCAGAGCCAGGACAGGCAAGGGTCAAAACCAGGAGGGGGAGAAGAGAGAGACTGGAAAAAGCAGGAGCTGAGACACAAAACGCTGGTTGACTTGAACAAACAAACGAGATTAACTGAAAACAGACAAACAGAGAACACAGGTATAAATACCCAGGGGATAATGGGGGAGATGGGAGACACCTGGAGGGGGGTGGAGACAATCACAAGAGAGGTGACACATAGGCCTCTCTTTATGTAGTGTTGTGTTATCTCTCTTGTCGTGATGTGTTTTGTCCTATATTTTTTAATTGATTTTTTATTTAAAATATTTTTAAAATCCCAGCCCCCATCCCCACAGGAGGCCTTTTGGTGTAGTCATTGTAAATAAGAATTTGTTCTTAACGGACTTTTTTAGTTAAATAAAACATGTAAAAGTGATTCACCATAATGAAGGAGGGAGTTATGCCTAGGGGGGCATATGGGGGAGGGAATGCTGTGACCTCCAGGTAGGTGTTTGTGCTGAGGGTGTCAGGTTCTAACATTTAGGTCATAATGAAGGAGGGAATGCTGTGACCTCCAGGTAGGTGGTTGTCCCCCTGTTTGCTGAGGGTGTCAGGTTCTGGCATTTAGGTCATAATGAAGGAGGGAATGCTGTGACCTCCAGGTAGGTGGTTGTCCCCCTGTTTGCTGAGGGTGTCAGGTTCTGGCATTTAGGTCATAATGAAGGAGGGAATGCTGTGACCTCCAGGTAGGTGGTTGTCCCCTGTTTGCTGAGGGTGTCAGGTTCTGGCATTTAGGTCATGATGAAGGAGGGAATGCTGTGACCTCCAGGTAGGTGGTTGTCCCCCTGTTTGCTGAGGGTGTCAGGTTCTGGCATTTAGGTCATAATGAAGGAGGGAATGCTGTGACCTCCAGGTAGGTGTTTGTGCTGAGGGTGTCAGGTTCTAACATTTAGGTCATAATGAAGGAGGGAATGCTGTGACCTCCAGGTAGGTGGTTGTCCCCCTGTTTGCTGAGGGTGTCAGGTTCTGGCATTTAGGTCATGATGAAGGAGGGAATGCTGTGACCTCCAGGTAGGTGGTTGTCCCCCTGTTTGCTGAGGGTGTCAGGTTCTGGCATTTAGGTCATAATGAAGGAGGGAATGCTGTGACCTCCAGGTAGGTGGTTGTCCCCCTGTGTCAGGTTCTGGCATTTAGGTCATGATGAAGGAGGGAATGCTGTGACCTCCAGGTAGGTGGTTGTCCCCCTGTGTCAGGTTCTGGCATTTAGGTCATGATGAAGGAGGGAATGCTGTGACCTCCAGGTAGGTGGTTGTCCCCCTGTTTGCTGAGGGTGTCAGGTTCTGGCATTTAGGTCATAATGAAGGAGGGAATGCTGTGACCTCCAGGTAGGTGGTTGTCCCCCTGTTTGCTGAGGGTGTCAGGTTCTGGCATTTAGGTCATGATGAAGGAGGGAATGCTGTGACCTCCAGGTAGGTGGTTGTCCCCCTGTTTGCTGAGGGTGTCAGGTTCTGGCATTTAGGTCATGATGAAGGAGGGAATGCTGTGACCTCCAGGTAGGTGGTTGTCCCCCTGTTTGCTGAGGGTGTCAGGTTCTGGCATTTAGGTCATAATGAAGGAGGGAATGCTGTGACCTCCAGGTAGGTGGTTGTCCCCCTGTTTGCTGAGGGTGTCCGGTTCTGGCATTTAGGTCATAATGAAGGAGGGAATGCTGTGACCTCCAGGTAGGTGGTTGTCCCCCTGTTTGCTGAGGGTGTCAGGTTCTGGCATTTAGGTCATGATGAAGGAGGGAATGCTGTGACCTCCAGGTAGGTGGTTGTCCCCCTGTTTGCTGAGGGTGTCAGGTTCTGGCATTTAGGTCATGATGAAGGAGGGAATGCTGTGACCTCCAGGTAGGTGGTTGTCCCCCTGTTTGCTGAGGGTGTCAGGTTCTAACATTTAGGTCATAATGAAGGAGGGAATGCTGTGACCTCCAGGTAGGTGGTTGTCCCCCTGTGTCAGGTTCTGGCATTTAGGTCATGATGAAGGAGGGAATGCTGTGACCTCCAGGTAGGTGGTTGTCCCCCTGTTTGCTGAGGGTGTCAGGTTCTGGCATTTAGGTCATGATGAAGGAGGGAATGCTGTGACCTCCAGGTAGGTGGTTGTCCCCTGTTTGCTGAGGGTGTCAGGTTCTGGCATTTAGGTCATAATGAAGGAGGGAATGCTGTGACCTCCAGGTAGGTGGTTGTCCCCCTGTGTCAGGTTCTGGCATTTAGGTCATAATGAAGGAGGGAATGCTGTGACCTCCAGGTAGGTGGTTGTCCCCCTGTTTGCTGAGGGTGTCAGGTTCTGGCATTTAGGTCATAATGAAGGAGGGAATGCTGTGACCTCCAGGTAGGTGGTTGTCCCCCTGTTTGCTGAGGGTGTCCGGTTCTGGCATTTAGGTCATAATGAAGGAGGGAATGCTGTGACCTCCAGGTAGGTGGTTGTCCCCCTGTTTGCTGAGGGTGTCAGGTTCTTTTCCGGTTCTGGCATTTAGGTGGCGACGGACTAATACATGTCACTGGAAATGATTGATTTACCCTCCTAGATGGAGAAGCTGTCTTCATTAACCTTCTAGGACTAATACATGTCACTGGAAATGATTGATTTACCCTCCTAGATGGAGAAGCTGTCTTCATTAACCTTCTAGGGCTAATACATGTCACTGGAAATGATTGATTTACCCTCCTAGATGGAGAAGCTGTCTTCATTAACCTTCTAGGACTAATACATGTCACTGGAAATGATTGATTTACCTTCATTAACCTCCTAGATGGAGATGGAGCTGTCTTCATTAACCTTCTAGGGCTAATACATGTCACTGGAAATGATTGATTTACCCTCCTAGATGGAGAAGCTGTCTTCATTAACCTTCTAGGACTAATACATGTCACTGGAAATGATTGATTTACCCTCCTAGATGGAGAAGCTGTCTTCATTAACCTTCTAGGGCTAATACATGTCACTGGAAATGATTGATTTACCCTCCTAGATGGAGAAGCTGTCTTCATTAACCTTCTAGGACTAATACATGTCACTGGAAATGATTGATTTACCCTCCTAGATGGAGAAGCTGTCTTCATTAACCTTCTAGGGCTAATACATGTCACTGGAAATGATTGATTTACCCTCCTAGATGGAGAAGCTGTCTTCATTAACCTTCTAGGGCTAATACATGTCACTGGAAATGATTGATTTACCCTCCTAGATGGAGAAGCTGTCTTCATTAACCTTCTAGGGCTAATACATGTCACTGGAAATGATTGATTTACCCTCCTAGATGGAGAAGCTGTCTTCATTAACCTTCTAGGGCTAATACATGTCACTGGAAATGATTGATTTACCCTCCTAGATGGAGAAGCTGTCTTCATTAACCTTCTAGGGCTAATACATGTCACTGGAAATGATTGATTTACCCTCCTAGATGGAGAAGCTGTCTTCATTAACCTTCTAGGGCTAATACATGTCACTGGAAATGATTGATTTACCCTCCTAGATGGAGAAGCTGTCTTCATTAACCTTCTAGGGCTAATACATGTCACTGGAAATGATTGATTTACCCTCCTAGATGGAGAAGCTGTCTTCATTAACCTTCTAGGGCTAATACATGTCACTGGAAATGATTGATTTACCCTCCTAGATGGAGAAGCTGTCTTCATTAACCTTCTAGGGCTAATACATGTCACTGGAAATGATTGAATGGAGAAGCTGTCTTCATTAACCTTCTAGGGCTAATACATGTCACTGAAATGATTGATTTACCCTCCTAGATGGAGAAGCTGTCTTCATTAACCTTCTAGGGCTAATACATGTCACTGGAAATGATTGATTTACCCTCCTAGATGGAGAAGCTGTCTTCATTAACCTTCTAGGGCTAATACATGTCACTGGAAATGATTGATTTACCCTCCTAGATGGAGAAGCTGTCTTCATTAACCTTCTAGGGCTAATACATGTCACTGGAAATGATTGATTTACCCTCCTAGATGGAGAAGCTGTCTTCATTAACCTTCTAGGGCTAATACATGTCACTGGAAATGATTGATTTACCCTCCTAGATGGAGAAGCTGTCTTCATTAACCTTCTAGGGCTAATACATGTCACTGGACTAGGTGTCCCACTAGTCGTGGAGTAGACTTAATTAATCAAGTTAATTTGCGCCGCCTCGCTTTGCGTTCCTCGGAAACTATTGTAACGACGTTCGTCTGTTGAATGAAGAGAGTCAGACCGAAATGCAGCGTGTAGGTTACTCATGACTTTAATGAAGGAAAACGGTACATGAAATAACTGATATAAGAAAACAACAAACGGAACGTGAAACTAATTACAGCCTATCTGGTGACTACAACACAGAGACAGGAACAAACACCCACAAAATACAACGCGAACTCAGGCTACCTAAATACGGTTCTCAATCAGAGACAACGACAAGCACCTGACTCTGATTGAGAATCGCCCCAGGCAGCCAAGCCTAACTAGACACACCCCTAATCATACACAATCCCAATTACTACAAACCCCAATACGAAACACAACATATAAACCCATGTCACACCCTGGCTTACCCAAACATATACCAAAAACACAAAATACAATGACCAAGGCGTGACAACTATGCAGTTTTTTTGTTTTTTTTTACGTGTTATGTCTTACATTGGTACCCCAGGTCATCTTAGGTTTCATTACATACAGTCGAGAAGAACTACTGAATATAAGATCAGAGTCAACTCACCATCAGTACGACCAAGAATATGACTTACGCAAAGCGGATCCTGTGTTCTGCCTTTCACCCAGGACAACGGAATGGATCCCAGCCGGCGACACAAAAAAATTACTTCGTAAAAGAGGGAAACGTAGCGGTCTTCTGGTCAGACTCCGGAGACGGGCACATCGCGCACCACTCCCTAGCATTCTTCTCGCAAATGTCCAGTCTCTTGACAACAAGGTTGATGAATTCCGAGCAAGGGTAGCATTCCAGAGGGACATCAGAGACTGTAACGTTCTTTGCTTCACGGAAACATGGCTCACTGGAGAGACGCTATCGGAGTCGGTGCAGCCAGCTGGTTTCTCCACGCATCGCGCCGACAGAAACAAACATCTTTCTGGTAAGAAGAGGGGCGGGGGCGTATGCCTTATGGCTAACGAGACGTGGTGTGGTCACAAAAGCATACAGGAACTCAAGTCCTTCTGTTCACCTGATTTAGAATTCCTCACAATCAAATGTCGACCGCATTATCTACCAAGGGAATTCTCTTTGATTATAATCGCAGCCGTATATATTCCCCCAAGCACACACATCGATGGCTCTGAACAAACTTTATTTGACTCTTTGCAAACTGGAATCTATACATCCTGAGGCTGCATTCATTGTAGCTGGGGATTTTAACAAGGCTAATCCTCCACAAGGGTGCGTTCTGAGCCCTCTCCTGTACTTCCTGTTCACCCACGACTGCGTGGCCACGCACGCTCCAACTCAATCATCAAGTTTGCGGACAACACAACAGTGGTAGGCTTGATTACCAACAACGACGAGACGGCCTACAGGGAGGAGGTGAGGTCCCTCGGAGTGCGGTGTCAGGAAAATAACCTCACACTCAACGTCAACAAAACTAAGGAGATGATTGTGGACTTCAGGAAACAGCAGAGGGAACACCCCCCTATCCACACAAGGTTTTCCTGTGTAGATAAGCATTCTAGTCTGACGATAAGTTCATTCATTTCTACCAAGGAACAGACAGTCATTGTTCTAATTCTTGATTTTATTTACACACATTATATTCAGTACTAGGATTAAAAGAAAAATGCATCTATACAGTAACATAAGAGTATTCTGATTATTCAGTCCTGATTGAAATGTAATTAGTTTAATTAATTAAATTAATTAATTGACACATAATTAGTCATTCTTGATAAAAAAATCTTGCGACGAGCAAACCCGTATCCGGGAGCGTAATCATAGCCTCAAATGCATTAGCATAACGCAGCGGACATAAATACGCAAAATTCGCAAATGAAATTAAATAAATATATTCAAACACAAGCTTAGCCTTTTGTTAACAACACTGTCATCTCAGATTTTCAAAATATGTGTTACAGCCAACGCTAGACAAGCATTTGTGTAAGTTTATCATGGCATAATGCTATGCTAGGCTCTGCTGGCAGCAGGCAACATTTTCACGAAAATAAGAAAAGCAACCAAATTAAATAATTTACTTTTGAAGAACTTCAGATGCTTTCACTCAGGAGACTTCCAGTTAGATAGCAAATGTTCCTTTTTTCCAAAAATATTATATTTGTAGGCGAAATAGCTCCCGTTTCTTCATCATGCTTGGCTGAGAAATCGACTGGAAAATAATGCAACTATAACGCCAAACTGTTTTCCAAATTTGCTCCATAAGATCGACAGAAACACGGAAAACGTTGTTTAGGATCCATCCTCAAGGTGTTTTTAACATATACATTTGATAATATATCCATCGAGGCAATTGGTTTCTCATAAGAAGCGATTGGAAAAATGGCTACCTCAGTATTTTACGTGAGATTTTCTGCAGGAGACACCATGTGACCACATGCTATATATGGTCCCTTACAGCCATTCTTCAATGTAAATGCCTAAAAAGACGTCACAATGCTGTAGACACCTTGGGGAATACGTGGAAAATGTAAGCTCATTCGTAGCTCATTCACAGCCATATAAGGAGTCATTGGCATGAGGCGGTTTCAAAAAATGCGGCACATCCTGGTTTGATTTTTACCTGGGTTTTGCCTGTAACATCAGTTCTGTGGCACTCACAGACAATGTCTTTGCAGTTTTGGAAACGTCAGAGTGTTTTCTTTCCAAAGCTGTCAATTATATGCATAGTCGAGCATCTTTTCGTGACAAAATATCTTGTTTAAAACGGGAACTTTTTTCATCCAATATGTTTAATATAGCGCCCCTAATGCATAACTGGTTAATATATCCCGTTAAAGGGATTGATTTGACAACAGCCAGTGAAAGTGCAGGGCGCCAAATTCAAACAACAGAAATCTCATCATTAAAATTCCTCAAACATACAAGTATTCTAAATAATTTTAAAGATAAACTTGTTGTTAATCCCACCACAGTGTCCGATTTCAAAAAGGCTTTACGGCGAAAGCATACCATGCGATTATGTTAAGTCAGCACCTAGTCACAGTAATCACCAATTTTGATGATCTTCATCATATGACACTCATAGGACTTCATGTTCCACAAAACATGTATGTTTTGTTCGATAAAAAGTGCATATTTATATTAAAAAAAATTAAAAAATCTCCTTTTACATTGGCGCGGTACGTTCAGTAGTTCTAAAACATGCAGTGATTGTGCAGCGAGCCATATGACTTCACAGAAATACTCATTATAAATGTTGATGAAAATTCAACTATTATACATGGAACTTTAGATACACTTCTCCTTAATGCAACTGCTGTGTCAGATTTCAAAAAAAGCTTTACGGGAATAACCATGCAATAATCTGAGTACAGCGCTCAGACACCAAAATAAACCATA
The DNA here is from genome assembly GCF_021184085.1 of Oncorhynchus gorbuscha. Classification (NCBI taxonomy): domain Eukaryota; kingdom Metazoa; phylum Chordata; class Actinopteri; order Salmoniformes; family Salmonidae; genus Oncorhynchus; species Oncorhynchus gorbuscha. The sequence continues at coordinate 69,503 of NW_025746493.1, forward strand.
CAGATACCCTCCATGTTGTGGAGTCAACAGAAGTCAGAAATAGCATTATAAATATTCACTTACCTTTGATGATCTTCATCAGAATGCACTCCCAGGAATCCCAGTTCCACAATAAATGTTTGTTTTGTTCGATAAGGTCCATCATTTATGTCCAAATACCTCCTTTTTGTTTGTGCATTTAGTGCAGTGATCCAAAATGCACAAGGCACGGGCACTAAGTCCAGACAAAAAGTTTTTAAAAAGTTAAATTACAGTTCGTGGAAACATGTCAAACGATGTATATAATCAATCTTTAGGATGTTTTTATCATAAATCTTCAATAATGTTTCACCCGGGCAATTCCTTTGCCTTTAGAAATGAAAAGGAACGGAGCTCGTGCTCACAATCGCGCCCCTTCACAGTAGAAGCCTGAAACAAGGTTCTAAAAACCGTTGACATCTAGTGGAAGCCTTAGGAAGTGCAATCGGAACAAATTTCCACTGAATATTGGATAGGCAAAGACTTGAAAACCAACAAACCTCAGATTACCCACTTCCTGGTTGGATTTTTTTTCAGGTTTTTGCCTGCCATATGAGTTATGTTATACTCACAGACATCCTTCAAACAGTTTTAGAAACTTCAGTCATATGCATATATTAGCAACTGGGCCTGAGTAGCAGGCAGTTTACTCTGGGCACCTTATTCTTCCAAGCTACTCAATACTGCCCCCCATCCATAAGACGTTAAATGATATTGTAAATTGGAATGGTAGAGTTATGTCCTTCATGGAGTTATCAGAATTGTACAGGAAGGTCTGCTCAATCCAAGAGTACAACCAATTGAATACAGCATTACCACTAAAATGGAGGAGGCAGGTGGCAGCGGAAGATGTGATTGAATGATTGAGGGACAGCTGTTCTTGTATATATTTCCCATTTGAGTCCATGAGGAGAACAATCTGCGTCTTGTGTCCTCAGTGGGTCTAGGGTGGACTGGATGGGCTATCAGGGTGGCTGACAGGGGGGTGCTCAGTGGGTGTGGGGGGGTTGTCAGATGGGCTATCAGGGTGGCTGACATGGGGGTGCTCAGAGGGGGGCTATCAGGGTGGCTGACAGGGGGTGCTCAGAGGGGGGGCTATCAGGGTGGCTGATAGGGGGTGCTCAGTGGGTGTGGGGGGGTTGTCAGATGGGCTATCAGGGTGGCTGACAGGGGGTGCTCAGGGGGGGGCTATCAGGGTGGCTGACAGGGGGTGCTCAGGGGGGCTATCAGGGTGGCTGACAGGGGGTGCTCAGAGGGGGGGCTATCAGGGTGGCTGACAGGGGGTGCTCAGTGGGTGTGGGGGGGGTTGTCAGATGGGCTATCAGGGTGGCTGACAGGGGGTGCTCAGTGGGTGTGGGGGGTTGTCAGATGGGCTATCAGGGTGGCTGACAGGGGGTGCTCAGTGGGGTGGACTGGATGGGGTCAGGGTGGCTGACAGGGGGTGCTCAGAGGGGGTGGGGGGTTGTCAGATGGGCTATCAGGGTGGCTGACAGGGGGTGCTCAGTGGGTGTGGGGGGTTGTCAGATGGGCTATCAGGGTGGCTGACAGGGGGTGCTCAGAGGGGGGTTGTCAGATGGGCTATCAGGATGGCTGACAGGGGGTGCTCAGTGGGTGTGGGGGGTTGTCAGATGGGCTATCAGGGTGGCTGACAGGGGGTGCTCAGAGGGGGGTTGTCAGATGGGCTATCAGGGTGGCTGACAGGGGGTGCTCAGAGGGGGGTTGTCAGATGGGCTATCAGGGTGGCTGACAGAGGGGTGCTCAGAGGGGGGGTTGTCAGATGGGCTATCAGGGTGGCTGACAGGGGGTGCTCCGAGGGGGTGGACTGGATGGGGTCAGGGTGGCTGACAGGAGGGTGCTCCGAGGGGGTGGGGGGTTGTCAGATGGGCTATCAGGGTGGCTGACAGGGGGTGCTCCGAGGGGGTGGGGGGGTTGTCAGATGGGCTATCAGGGTGGCTGACAGGGGGGTGCTCAGTGGGGTGGACTGGATGGGGTCAGGGTCTGGGATGGACTGGATGGGGTCAGGGTGGACTGGATGGGGTCAGGGTGGACTGGATGGGGTCAGAGCCTAGGGTGGACTGGATGGGATCAGGGTGGACTGGATGGGGTCAGGGTGGACTGGATGGGGTCAGAGCCTAGGGTGGACTGGATGGGGTCAGGGTGGACTGGATGGGGTCAGGAATGGACTGGATGGGGTCTGGGGTGGACTGGATGGGGTCTGGGGTGGACTGGATGGGGTCAGGGTGGACTGGATGGGGTCAGGGATGGACTGGATGGGGTCTGGGGTGGACTGGATGGGGTCTGGGGTGGACTGGATGGGGTCAGGGTGGACTGGATGGGGTCAGGGATGGACTGGATGGGGTCTGGGGTGGACTGGATGGGGTCTGGGGTGGACTGGATGGGGTCTGGGGTGGACTGGATGGGGTCAGGGTGGACTGGATGGGGTCAGGGTTGGACTGGATGGGGTCTGGGGTGGACTGGATGGGGTCTGGGGTGGACTGGATGGGGTCAGGTTGGACTGGATGGGGTCAGGGTTGGACTGGATGGGGTCTGGGTGGACTGGATGGGGTCAGGGTGGACTGGATGGGGTCAGGGTCTGGGGTGGACTGGATGGGGTCTGGGTGGCCTGGATGGGGTCAGCGTGGACTTGATGGGGTCTGGGGTGGACTGGATGGGGTCTGGGGTGGACTGGATGGGGTCTGGGGTGGACTGGATGGGGTCTGGGTGGACTGGATGGGGTCAGGGTGGACTGGATGGGGTCAGGGTCTGGGGTGGACTAGATGGGGTCAGGGTGGACTGGATGGGGTCAGGATGGACTGGATGGGGTCAGGGTGGACTGGATGGGGTCAGGGTGGACTGGATGGGGTCAGGGTGGACTGGATGGGGTCAGCGTGGACTTTATGGGGTCAGGGTGGACTGGATGGGGTCTGGGGTGGACTGGATGGGGTCAGGGTCTGGGGTGGACTGGATGGTGTCTGGGTGGACTGGATGGGGTCAGGATGGACTGGATGGGGTCAGGGTGGACTGGATGGGGCCAGGGTGGACTGGATGGGGTCAGGGTGGACTGGATGGGGTCAGGGTGGACTGGATAGGGTCTGGGGTGGACTGGATGGGGTCAGGGTGGACTGGATGGGGTCAGGGATGGACTGGATGGGGTCTGGGGTGGACTGGATGGGGTCTGGGGTGGACTGGATGGGGTCTGGCGTGGACTGGATGGGGTCAGGGTGGACTGGATGGGGTCAGGGATGGACTGGATGGGGTCTGGGGTGGACTGGATGGGGTCTGGGGTGGACTGGATGGGGTCAGGGTGGACTGGATGGGGTCAGGGATGGACTGGATGGGGTCTGGGGTGGACTGGATGGGGTCAGGGTGGACTGGATGGGGTCAGGGTCTGGGGTGGACTGGATGGGGTCTGGGTGGACTGGATGGGGTCAGCGTGGACTTGATGGGGTCTGGGGTGGACTGGATGGGGTCTGGGGTGGACTGGATGGGGTCTGGGGTGGACTGGATGGGGTCTGGGTGGACTGGATGGGGTCAGGGTGGACTGGATGGGGTCAGGGTCTGGGGTGGACTGGATGGGGTCAGGGTGGACTGGATGGGGTCAGGATGGACTGGATGGGGTCAGGGTGGACTGGATGGGGTCAGGGTGGACTGGATGGGGTCAGGGTGGACTGGATGGGGTCAGCGTGGACTTTATGGGGTCAGGGTGGACTGGATGGGGTCTGGGGTGGACTGGATGGGGTCAGGGTCTGGGGTGGACTGGATGGTGTCTGGGGTGGACTGGATGGGGTCAGGGTGGACTGGATGGGGTCAGGGTGGACTGGATGGGGTCAGGGTGGACTGGATGGGGTCAGGGTCTGGGGTGGACTGGATGGGGTCTGGGTGGACTGGATGGGGCCAGGGTGGACTGGATGGGGTCAGGGTGGACTGGATAGGGTCTGGGGTGGACTGGATGGGGTCAGGGTGGACTGGATGGGGTCAGGGTGGACTGGATGGGGTCAGGGTGCACTGGATGGGGCCAGGGTGGACTGGATGGGGCCAGGTGGGACTGGATGGGGCCAGGGTCTGAGATGGACTGGATGGGGCCAGGGTGGACTGGATGGGGCCAGGGTCTGGGATGGACTGGATGGGGCCAGGGTGGACTGGATGTGGTCAGGGTGGACTGGACGGGGTCAGGGTGGACTGGATGGGGTCTGGAGTGGACTGGATGGGGTCAGGATTGACTGGATGGGGTCAGGGTCTGGGATGGACTGGATGGGGCCAGGGTGGACTGGATGGGGCCAGGGTGGACTGGATGGGGTCACGGTGGACTGGATGGGGTCAGGGTGGACTGGATGGGGTCAGGGTGGACTGGATGGGTCCAGGGTGGACTGGATGGGGCCAGGGTCTGAGATGGACTGGATGGGCCAGGGTGGACTGGATGGGGTCAGGGTGGACTGGATGGGGTCAGGGTCTGGGATGGACTGGATGGGGCCAGGGTGGACTGGATGGGGCCAGGGTCTGGGATGGACTGGATGGGGTCAGGGTGGACTGGATGGGGTCAGGGTCTGGGATGGACTGGATGGGGTCTGGGTGGACTAGATGGGGTCAGGGTGGACTGGATACACGCAGTCAGTCAGGAAAGCTAAGGCCAGCTTCTTCAGGCAGAAGTTTGCATCCTGTAGCTCCAACTCCAAAAAGTTCTGGGACACTGTGAAGTCCATGGAGAACAAGAGCACCTCCTCCCAGCTGCCCACTGCACTGAGGCTAGGGAACACGATCACCACCGACAAATCCATGATTATCGAAAACTTCAACAAGCATTTCTCAACGGCTGGCCATGCCTTCCGCCTGGCTACTCCTACCTCGGCCAACAGCCCCGGCCCCCCCGCAGCTCCTCGCCCAAGCCTCTCCAGGTTCTCCTTTACCCAAATCCAGATAGCAGATGTTCTGAAAGAGCTGCAAAACCTGGACCCGTATAAATCAGCTGGGCTTGACAATCTGGACCCTCTATTTCTGAAACTATCCGCCGCCATTGTCGCAACCCCTATTACCAGCCTGTTCAACCTCTCTTTCATATCGTCTGAGATCCCCAAGGACTGGAAAGCTGCCGCAGTCATCCCCTCTTCAAAGGGGTGACACCCTGGACCCAAACTGTTACAGACCTATATCCATCCTGCCCTGCCTATCTAAGGTCTTCGAAAGCCAAGTCAACAAACAGGTGACTGACCATCTCGAATCCCACCGTACCTTCTCCGCTATGCAATCCGGTTTCCGAGCCGGTCACGGGTGCACCTCAGCCACACTCAAGGTACTAAACGACATCATAACCGCCATCGATAAAAGACAGTACTGTGCAGCCGTCTTCATCGACCTTGCCAAGGCTTTCGACTCTGTCAATCACCATATTCTTATCGGCAGACTCAGTAGCCTCGGTTTTTCGGATGACTGCCTTGCCTGGTTCACCAATTACTTTGCAGACAGAGTTCAGTGTGTCAAATCGG
>NW_025746493.1:80000-108746 GCF_021184085.1 Oncorhynchus gorbuscha
TTACAGGATATGATTCCCTGGGTGACAGTCAGGAGGAGATTACAGGATATGATTCTCTGGGTGACAGGAGATTACAGGATATGATTCCCTGGGTGACAGTCAGGAGGAGATTACAGGATATGATTCTCTGGGTGACAGGAGATTACAGGATATGATTCCCTGGGGGACAAGAGATTACAGGATATGATTCCCATTAGCCCCTGGCCTGACAGGAAGAAAGTAAGATTTTTCCTACAGGGGCTGTTGTTGTGGAGACCATTCTGTGCTAAATATATATATATATATATATATCATGGAAACTGAAATTACCCAGACTAACATTTTTTTAATTCAAGTTTGATATCAATTGGAACTCCAGGTACTCGCTTTTACAATCCGTTGAAATTGTGATTAGTCAAATTTAATAATTTTATTATAATTACATTTGAAAACATTAATTTCACCTTTTTTTTATTTAACCAGGTAGGCCAATTGAGAACAAGTTCTCATTTCCAACTGCGACCTGCCAAGTTAATGCAAAGCAGTGCAACACAAACAACACAGAGTTACACATGAACAAACGTATAGTCAATAACACAACAGAAAAAATCTATGTGGATAGTGTCCATCTTTCCTCCCTATGTCTCTGGTGCTGACGAAATGTTGTGCAGCTTGAATACAGCAGGACGCCACATTGTGTTAATGAACTGTTATAATCAGCCCGGTGGCAGCAATACTTCTGCCAAGAGGAAGATTCTGCTCAGTCCACAAGCAGAGAGAGAGGGAGAGCTGAGAGAGGTTCAGTCCACAAGCAGAGAGAGAGAGAGAGCTGAGAGAGGTTCAGTCCACAAGCAGAGAGAGAGAGAGAGAGCTGAGAGAGGTTCAGTCCACAAGCAGAGAGAGAGAGAGAGCTGAGAGGGGTTCAGTCCACAAGCAGAGAGAGAGAGAGAGCTGAGAGAGGTTCAGTCCACAAGCAGAGAGAGAGAGAGAGCTGAGAGAGGTTCAGTCCACAAGCAGAGAGAGAGAGAGAGCTGAGAGAGATTCAGTCCACAAGCAGAGAGAGAGTCCACCAGGACTCATCTACTACTGTCTCCACAAGGTCCCATTCACCACCAGGACTCATCTACTACTGTCTCCACAAGGTTCACCACCAGGACTCATCTACTACTGTCTCCACAAGGCTCCACAAGGTCCCATTCACCACCAGGACTCATCTACTACTGTCTCCACAAGGTCCCATTCACCACCAGGACTCATCTACTACTGTCTCCACAAGGTTCACCACCAGGACTCATCTACTACTGTCTCCACAAGGCTCCACAAGGTCCCATTCACCACCAGGACTCATCTACTACTGTCTCCACAAGGTCCCATTCACCACCAGGACTCATCTACTACTGTCTCCACAAGGTTCACCACCAGGACTCATCTACTACTGTCTCCACAAGGTTCACCACCAGGACTCATCTACTACTGTCTCCACAAGGCTCCACAAGGTCCCATTCACCACCAGGACTCATCCACTACTGTCTCCACAAGGTCCCATTCACCACCAGGACTCATCTACTACTGTCTCCACGAGGTCCCATTCACCACCAGGACTCATCCAGTGGGAGTCAAACCTGTCTATCTGTTTGCAGTGTGGGAGCAGCCCTGTGAGAGAAGCCCAGTGGGAGTCAACCCTGTCTATCTGTTTGCAGTGTGGGAGCAGCCCTGTGAGAGAAGCCCAGTGGGAGTCAAACCTGTCTATCTGTTTGCAGTGTGGGGGCAGTCCTGTGAGAGAAGCCCAGTGGGAGTCAAACCTGTCTATCTGTTTGCAGTGTGGGAGCAGCCCTGTGAGAGAAGCCCAGTGGGAGTCAAACCTGTCTATCTGTTTGCAGTGTGGGAGCAGCCCTGTGAGAGAAGCCCAGTGGGAGTCAACCCTGTCTATCTGTTTGCAGTGTGGGGGCAGTCCTGTGAGAGAAGCCCAGTGGGAGTCAAACCTGTCTATCTGTTTGCACTGTGGGGGCAGTCCTGTGAGAGAAGCCCAGTGGGAGTCTGCCATTTTCTCAGCATTTTCCCAGCTGACCTCCAGACCTTCACTTGTAGCAGAGCAGGGGCCCAGCGGCCAGCCAGAGGCCAGGTCAGAGTGATTTGTTGTTACACCAGTGTGATCTGTCCTCAGACTATCTAGTAACCCCCACACACTCTTTCACACCTGCCAGTCAGCCTAACAAAACTGGCCAGACTACAATAGCCAGACTGCTACAGCCAGACTACTACACTTCAGCCAGACTGCTACACTACAGCCAGACTGCTACAGCCAGACTGCTACAGCCAGACTGCTACACTACAGACAGACTGCTACACTACAGCCATACTGCTACACTACAGCCAGACTGCAACAGCCAGACTGCTACACTACAGCCAGACTGCTACACTACAGCCAGACTGCTACACTACAGCCAGACTGCGAAAGCCAGACTGCTACACTACAGCCAGACTGCAACAGCCAGACTGCTACACTACAGCCAGACTACTACACTACAGCCGGACTGCTACACTACAGCCAGACTGCTACACTACAGCCAGACTGCGAAAGCCAGACTGCTACACTACAGCCAGACTGCAACAGCCAGACTGCTACACTACAGCCAGACTGCTACACTATAGCCGGACTGCTACACTATAGCCGGACTGCTACACTACAGCCAGACTGCTACACTACAGCCAGACTGCTACACTACAGCCGGACTGCTACACTACAGCCAGACTGCGACAGCCAGACTGCTACACTACAGCCAGACTGCAACACTACAGCCAGACTGCTACACTACAGCCAGACTGCAACAGCCAGACTGCTACACTACAGCCAGACTGCAACAGCCAGACTGCTACACTACAGGCAGACTGCTACACTACAGCCATACTGCTACAGCCAGACTGCTACACTACAGTCAGACTGCTACACTACAGCCAGACTGCTACACTATAGCCAGACTGCAACAGCCAGACTGCTACACTACAGCCAGACTGCTACACTACAGCCATACTGCTACAGCCAGACTGCTACACTACAGCCAGACTGCTACACTACAGCCAGACTGCTACAGTCAGACTGCTACACTACAGCCAGACTGCAACAGTCAGACTGCTACACTACAGCCAGACTGCTACACTACAGCCAGACTGCTACAGCCAGACTGCTACACTACAGCCAGACTGCTACACTACAGCCAGACTGCTACACTATAGCCAGACTGCTACACTACAGCCAGACTGCTACACTACAGCCAGACTGCAACAGCCAGACTGCTACACTACAGCCAGACTGCTACAGCCAGACTGCTACACTACAGCCAGACTGCTACAGCCAGACTGCAAACTACAGTCAGACTGCTACACTACAGCCAGACTGCTACAGTCAGACTGCTACACTACAGCCAGACTGCAACAGTCAGACTGCTACACTACAGCCAGACTGCTACACTACAGCCAGAGTTCTACAGCCAGACTATTGCACTACAGCCAGACTGCTACACTTCAGCCAGACTGCTACACTTCAGCCAGACTGCTACACTACAGCCAGACTGCTACACTACAGCCAGACTGCTACACTATAGCCAGACTGGTACACTACAGCCAGACTGCTAGAGCCAGACTGCTACATCCAGACAGCTACAGCCAAACTGCTACAGCCAGGAAACAGGAGACAGAAGAGACGTCTCCATTGTGTTTCAGTCTCATCACCTTTACAGGAGACAGAAGAGACGTCTCATCACCTTTACAGGAGACAGAAGAGACGTCTCATCACCTTTACAGGAGCCAGAAGAGACGTCTCATCACCTTTACAGGAGACAGAAGAGACGTCTCCACAGGACCCATGGGGTACTATTGACCAGGACCCATAGGGTTACTATTGACCAGGACCCATAGGGTTACTATTGACCAGGACCCATAGGGTTACTATTGACCAGGACCCATAGGGTTACTATTGACCAGGACCCATAGGGTTACTATTGACCAGGACCCATAGGGTTACTATTAACCAGGACCCATAGGGTTACTATTGACCAGGACCCATAGGGTTATTATTGACCAGGACCCATAGGGTTACTATTAACCAGGACCCATAGGGTTACTATTGACCAGGACCCATAGGGTTACTATTGACCAGGACCCATAGGGTTACTATTGACCAGGACCCATAGGGTTACTATTGACCAGGACCCATAGGGTTACTATTGACCAGGACCCATAGGGTTACTATTGACCAGGACCCATAGGGTTACTATTGACCAGGACCCATAGGGTTACTTGAATAAGTTTGCTATATAGGAAACAGGGTGCCATTTTGGAGACACCCAGAGATTCATTAATATTTGCATTATAAAGCCTATTGCAGATTGTCACTGTGCCCTTATTGAAAAAGTTGTCCAATTACTTTGGATGGCCAAGGCCACAGTATTTATGAATCCCTGTGCTGTGCAATACAGACATAGATTCCCCATTTAACTCTGAAAGCATTTGATTCACTATTCACTTAACAATAGGCGTGTGAGGCGCTGCTTGGAGGCAGCCATTAATAACAACCCCATACGTCCTGTAAGGTTCTCACAACACTGGACACTGATCCATCACCAAGTAACCCCAGCCTCTTCACTCCCTCCTCTGGCAGACCACATGACAGACCACATGGTAGACTACATGGTAGACCACATGGTAGACCACATGACAGAACACATGACAGACCACATGGTAGCCCACATGGCAGACCACATGACAGACCACATGGTAGACCACATGACAGACCACATGGTAGACCACATGACAGACCACATGGTAGACCACATGACAGACCACATGGTAGACCACATGACAGACCACATGGTAGACCACATGGTAGACCACATGACAGACCACATGGTAGACCACATGGTAGACCACATGACAGACCACATGGTAGACCACATGACAGACCACATGGTAGACCACATGACAGACCACATGGTAGACCACATGGTAGACCAAATGGCAGACCACATGACAGACCACATGACAGACCACATGGTAGACTACATGGTAGACCACATGGTAGACCACATGACAGACCACATGGTAGACCACATGACAGACCACATGGTAGACCACATGACAGACCACATGACAGACCACATGACAGACCACATGGCAGACCACATGACAGACCACATGGTAGACTACATGGTAGACCACATGGTAGACCACATGACAGACCACATGGTAGACCACATGGTAGACCACATGACAGACCACATGGTAGACCACATGACAGACCACATGGTAGACCACATGACAGACCACATGACAGACCACATGGTAGACCACATGACAGACCACATGGTAGACCACATGACATACCACATGGTAGACCACATGACAGACCACATGGTAGACCACATGACAGACCACATGGTAGACCACATGACAGACCACATGACAGACCACATGACAGACCACATGGTAGACTACATGACATACCACATGGTAGACCACATGGTAGACTACATGGTAGACCACATGGTAGACTACATGACATATCACATGGTAGACCACATGGTAGACTACATGGTAGACCACATGGTAGCCCACATGGCAGACCACATGGTAGACCACGTGGTAGACCACATGGTAGACCACATGGTAGCCCACATGGTAGACCACATGGTAGACCAAATGACAGACCACATGGTAGACCACATGGTAGACTACATGACAGACCACATGGTAGACCACATGGTAGACCAAATGACAGACCACATGGTAGACCACATGACAGACCACATGGTAGCCCACATGGCAGACCACATGACAGACCACATGACAGACCACATGACAGACCACATGGTAGACCACATGACAGACCACATGACAGACCACATGGTAGACCACATGACATACCACATGGTAGACCACATGACATACCACATGGTAGACCACATGACATACCACATGGTAGACTACATGGTAGACCACATGGTAGACCACATGGTAGACCACATGACAGACCACATGGTAGACCACATGACATACCACATGGTAGACCACATGACATACCACATGGTAGACTACATGGTAGACCACATGGTAGACCACATGGCAGACCACATGGCAGACCACATGACAGACCACATGACAGACCACATGGTAGACTACATGGTAGACCACATGGTAGACCACATGACAGACCACATGGTAGACCACATGACAGACCACATGGTAGACCACATGGTAGACCACATGACAGACCACATGGTAGACCACATGGTAGCCCACATGGCAGACCACATGACAGACCACATGGTAGACTACATGGTAGACCACATGGTAGACTACATGGTAGACCACATGACAGACCACATGGTAGACTACATGGTAGACCACATGGTAGACCACATGACAGACCACATGGTAGACCACATGACAGACCACATGGTAGACCACATGACAGACCACATGACAGACCACATGACAGACCACATGGTAGACCACATGACATACCACATGGTAGACTACATGGTAGACCACATGGTAGCCCACATGGTAGTCCACATGGTAGACCACATGGTAGACCACATGACAGACCACATGGTAGACTACATGGCAGACCACATGGTAGACTACATGGTAGCCCACATGACAGACCACATGGTAGACTACATGGTAGACCACATGGTAGCCCGCATGACAGACCACATGGTAGACTACATGGTAGCCCACATGACAGACCACATGGTAGACTACATGGTAGACCACATGGTAGACCACATGACAGACCACATGGTAGACCACATGACATACCACATGGTAGACCACATGGAAGACCACATGACAGACCACATGGTAGACCACATGACAGACCACATGACAGACCACATGACAGACCACATGGTAGACCACATGACATACCACATGGTAGACCACATGGTAGACCACATGACAGACCACATGGTAGACCACATGACAGACCACATGACAGACCACATGACAGACCACATGGTAGACCACATGACATACCACATGGTAGACCACATGGTAGACCACATAGCAGACCACAAACCTCCATCTCTCCGTTCCTCCTCTGGCAGACCACAAACCTCCATCTCTCCATTCCTCCTCTGGCAGACCACAAACCTCCATCTCTCCGTTCCTCCTCTGGCAGACCACATGGCAGACCACAAACCTCCATCTCTCCGTTCCTCCTCTGGCAGACCACATGGTAGACCACAAACCTCCATCTCTCCAGTCCTCCTCTGGCAGACCACATGGTAGACCACAAACCTCCATCTCTCCGTTCCTCCTCTGGCAGACCACATGGCAGACCACAAACCTCCATCTCTCCATTCCTCCTCTGGCAGACCACATGGCAGACCATAAACCTCCATCTCTCTGTTCCTCCTCTGGCAGACCACATGGCAGACCACAAACCTCCATCTCTCCATTCCTCCTCTGGCAGACCACAAACCTCCATCTCTCCGTTCCTCCTCTGGCAGACCACATGGTAGACCACAAACCTCCATCTCTCCGTTCCTCCTCTGGCAGACCACATGGCAGACCACAAACCTCCATCTCTCCGTTCCTCCTCTGGCAGACCACATGGCAGACCACAAACCTCCATCTCTCCGTTCCTCCTCTGGCAGACCACATGACAGACCACATGGCAGACCACAAACCTCCATCTCTCCGTTCCTCCTCTGGCAGACCACAAACCTCCATCTCTCCGTTCCTCCTCTGGCTGACCACATGGTAGACCACAAACCTCCATCTCTCCGTTCCTCCTCTGGCTGACCACATGGCAGACCACAAACCTCCATCTCTCCATTCCTCCTCTGGCAGACCACAAACCTCCATCTATCCAATCCTCCTCTGGCAGACCACAAACCTCCATCTATCCATTCCTCCTCTGGCAGACCACAAACCTCCATCTCTGCGTTCCTGAACAGGAACAGACCTGCTCTAACTACAGATCAAGTTAATACCCATTGATTGGCTCACTGAGGGATTAGCTGGGGGATAAGTGGACTTTAGATTGGTACCCTATTCCCTATGTAGTGCACTAACCCCATAAGGTCCTGGTCTAAAGTAGGGCTCTATGCAGGGGATAGTTCCATTTGGGATGCAAACCTTGACTTTTAGCCAGAGACGGTCTCTTTCTACTCCATCTGCAGGAAGGACTGGGTCTAACAGGAAGGACTGGGTCTAACAGGAAGGACTGGGTCTAACAGGAAGGACTGGGTCTAACTGGAAGGACTGGATCTGTCAGCATGGTTTTTAGAGCAATGCTCTTTAACAGGAAGGACTGGGTCTAACAGGAATGACTGGGTCTAACAGGAAGGACTGGGTCTAACAGGAAGGTTTTTAGAGCAATGCTCTTTAACAGGAAGGACTGGGTCTAACAGGAAGGACTGGGTCGAACAGGAAGGACTAGGTCTAACAGGAAGGACTAGGTCGAACAGGAAGGACTGGGTCTAACAGGAAGGACTGGGTCTAACAGGAAGGACTGGGTCGAACAGGAAGGACTGTATTCGAACAGGAAGGACTGGGTCTAGCAGGAAGGACTGGGTCTAACAGGAAGGACTGGGTCTGACAGGAATGACTGGGTCTAACAGGAAGGACTGGATCTGTCAGCATGGTTATTAGAGCAATGCTCTTTAACAGGAAGGACTGGGTCTAACAGGAAGGACTGGGTCTAACAGGAAGGACTGGGTGGAACAGGAAGGACTTGGTCGAACAGGAAGGACTGGGTCTAACAGGAAGGACTGGGTCTAACAGGAAGGACTGGGTCGAACAGGAAGGACTGTATTCGAACAGGGAGGACTGGGTCTAGCAGGAAGGAATGGGTCTAACAGGAAGGACTGGGTCTAACAGGAAGGACTGAGTCTAACAGGAAGGACTGAGTCTCACAGGAAGGACTGGGTCTAACAGGAAGGACTGGATCTGTCAGCATGGTTTTTAGAGCAATGCTCTTTAACAGGAAGGACTGGGTCTAACAGGAAGGACTGGGTCTAACAGGAAGGACTGGATCTGTCAGCATGGTTATTAGAGCAATGCTCTTTAACAGGAAGGACTGGGTCTAACAGGAAGGACTGGGTCTAACAGGAAGGACTGGGTCGAACAGAAAGGACTTGGTCGAACAGGAAGGACTGGGTCTAACAGGAAGGACTGGGTCTAACAGGAAGGACTGGGTCGAACAGGAAGGACTGGGTCTAACAGGAAGGACTGGGTCGGACAGGTAGGACTGGGTCTAACAGGTAGGACTGGGTCGGACAGGTAGGACTGGGTCTAACAGGTAGGACTGGGTCTAACAGGTAGGACTGGGTCTAGCAGGAAGGACTGGGTCTAACAGGAAGGACTGGGTCTAACAGGAAGGACTGGGTCTAACAGGAAGGACTGGGTCTAACAGGAAGGACTGGGTCTAACAGGAAGGACTGGGTCTAACAGGAAGGACTGGGTCGGACAGGTAGGACTGGGTCTAGCAGGAAGGACTGGGTCTAACAGGAAGGACTGGGTCGGACAGGTAGGACTGGGTCTAACAGGAAGGACTGGGTCTAGCAGGAAGGACTGGGTCTAACAGGAAGGACTGGGTCTAGCAGGAAGGACTGGGTCTAACAGGAAGGACTGGGTCTAACAGGAAGGACTGGGTCTAACAGGAAGGACTGGGTCTAGCAGGAAGGACTGGGTCTAGCAGGAAGGACTGGGTCTAACAGGAAGGACTGGGTCTAACAGGAAGGACTGGGTCTAACAGGAAGGACTGGGTCTAACAGGAAGGACTGGGTCTAACAGGAAGGACTGGGTCTAGCAGGAAGGACTGGGTCTAACAGGAAGGACTGGGTCTAACAGGAAGGACTGGGTCGGACAGGTAGGACTGGGTCTAGCAGGAAGGACTGGGTCTAACAGGAAGGACTGGGTCGGACAGGTAGGACTGGGTCTAGCAGGAAGGACTGGGTCTAACAGGAAGGACTGGGTCTAACAGGAAGGACTGGGTCTAGCAGGAAGGACTGGGTCTAGCAGGAAGGACTGGGTCTAACAGGAAGGACTGGGTCGGACAGGTAGGACTGGGTCTAGCAGGAAGGACTGGGTCTAGCAGGAAGGACTGGGTCTAACAGGAAGGACTGGGTCTAGCAGGAAGGACTGGGTCTAGCAGGAAGGACTGGGTCTAACAGGAAGGACTGGGTCTAACAGGAAGGACTGGGTCTAACAGGAAGGACTGGGTCTAACAGGAAGGACTGGGTCTAGCAGGAAGGACTGGGTCTAACAGGAAGGACTGGGTCGGACAGGTAGGACTGGGTCTAGCAGGAAGGACTGGGTCTAGCAGGAAGGACTGGGTCTAACAGGAAGGACTGGGTCTAACAGGAAGGACTGGGTCGGACAGGAAGGACTGGGTCTAACAGGAAGGACTGGGTCTAACAGGAAGGACTGGGTCTAACAGGAAGGACTGGGTCTAACAGGAAGGACTGGGTCTAACAGGAAGGACTGGGTCTAACAGGAAGGACTGGGTCTACAGGAAGGACTGGGTCTAACAGGAAGGACTGGGTCTAACAGGAAGGACTGGGTCTAACAGGAAGGACTGGGTCTAACAGGAAGGACTGGGTCTAACAGGAAGGACTGGGTCTAACAGGAAGGACTGGGTCTAGCAGGAAGGACTGGGTCTAACAGGAAGGACTGGGTCTAACAGGAAGGACTGGGTCTAACAGGAAGGACTGGGTCTAACAGGAAGGACTGGGTCTAACAGGAAGGACTGGGTCTAACAGGAAGGACTGGGTCTAACAGGAAGGACTGGGTCTAACAGGAAGGACTGGGTCTAACAGGAAGGACTGGGTCTAACAGGAAGGACTGGGTCTAACAGGAAGGACTGGGTCTAACAGGAAGGACTGGGTCTAACAGGAAGGACTGGGTCTAACAGGAAGGACTGGGTCTAACAGGAAGGACTGGGTCTAACAGGAAGGACTGGGTCTAACAGGAAGGACTGGGTCTAACAGGAAGGACTGGGTCTAACAGGAAGGACTGGGTCTAACAGGAAGGACTGGGTCTAACAGGAAGGACTGGGTCTAACAGGAAGGACTGGGTCTAACAGGAAGGACTGGGTCTAACAGGAAGGACTGGGTCTAACAGGAAGGACTGGGTCTAACAGGAAGGACTGGGTCTAACAGGAAGGACTGGGTCTAACAGGAAGGACTGGGTCTAACAGGAAGGACTGGGTCTAACAGGAAGGACTGGGTCTAACAGGAAGGACTGGGTCTAACAGTAAGGACTGGGTCTAACAGGAAGGACTGGGTCTAACAGGAAGGACTGGGTCTAACAGGAAGGACTGGGTCTAGCAGGAAGGACTGGGTCTAACAGGAAGGACTGGGTCTAACAGGAAGGACTGGGTCTAACAGGAAGGACTGGGTCTAACAGGAAGGACTGGGTCTAACAGGAAGGACTGGGTCTAACAGGAAGGACTGGGTCTAACAGGAAGGACTGGGTCTAACAGGAAGGACTGGGTCTAACAGGAAGGACTGGGTCTAACAGGAAGGACTGGGTCTAACAGGAAGGACTGGGTCTAGCAGGAAGGACTGGGTCTGACAGGAAGGACTGGGTCTAACAGGAAGGACTGGGTCGGACAGGAAGGACTGGGTCTAACAGGAAGGACTGGGTCTAACAGGAAGGACTGGGTCGGACAGGAAGGACTGGGTCGGACAGGAAGGACTGGGTCTAACAGGAAGGACTGGGTCTAGCAGGAAGGACTGGGTCTAACAGGAAGGACTGGGTCTAACAGGAAGGACTGAGTCTCACAGGAAGGACTGGGTCTAACAGGAAGGACTGGGTCTAACAGGAAGGACTGGGTCTAACAGGAAGGACTGGGTCTAACAGGAAGGACTGGGTCTAACAGGAAGGACTGGGTCTAACAGGAAGGACTGGGTCTAACAGGAAGGACTGGGTCTAACAGGAAGGACTGGGTCTAACAGGAAGGACTGGGTCTAGCAGGAAGGACTGGGTCTAACAGGAAGGACTGGGTCGGACAGGAAGGGTGTGTCTGTGTGGTCAATAGAGCGGAGGGAAAGGATCTATATGTTTAGGAGGAGAAAGACACAGTCATCATGAGAAACCTGGAGTCCGAGGGCCATTTGATGTAAGGAGGCATATCAACACATTCAATGATGGTTATGGCCTTTCTAAGGTTGATTTGTACAGTACGTTTTCGAGGCAGATAATTGTAATGAATTTACGCACCGTGAAGAAGGTGATCTGCTACCGGATTAATGGCACCTCATTCCTCTGATTCCTCCTTCATGGGCTTCAATATGGAGAAAGTGTCTGTTTATAAAGGACTGCTATGGAATGAAGAGGTGTGGAGTCAGGAGTTCAGTAGCAGACACAGAGACAGGTGACCATCATGTGATCTGCTATAAAGGACTGCTATGGAATGCGCTGTGTAAACTAGCTGATATCGTCACTGACAACCACCTGCTGTTGTTAGCTTTAAATTCATTTTTTAATGGAAAAATGAAATGGTTGCAGCTCTGATTTAATATGTTTCTTTCATTTAATTCACATCACTGTAACAAATAAAATAAAGTTTAATTTTAATTAAATTGTATTAAATTTGTAGTTGTTGGCGAGCAACACATTTTAAACTTGTAAGCTCATCACACTTCAGACAGTGAGTCATGGTGCACGACATAAGAGAGGGAGAGGATGGAGGGAGAGGACGGAGGGAGAGGACGGAGGGAGAGGAGAGGAGAGGAGAGGAGAGGACGGAGGGAGAGGAGAGGACGGAGGGAGAGGAGAGGAGAGGAGAGGAGAGGAGAGGAGAGGAGAGGAGAGGAGAGGAGAGGAGAGGACGGAGGGAGAGGAGAGGAGAGGAGAGGACGGAGGGAGAGGATGGAGAGAGAGGAGAGAGAGGACGGAGGGAGAGGAGGAGAGAGAGGGAGAGGAGAGGAGAGGGAGAGAGGAGGAGAGGAGAGGAGAGGAGAGGAGAGGAGAGGAGAGGAGAGGAGAGGAGAGGAGAGGAGAGGAGAGGAGAGGAGAGGAGAGGAGAGGAGAGGAGAGGACGGAGGGAGGGAGAGGAGAGGACGGAGGTAGAGGAGAAGAGAGGAGAAGAGAGGAGAGGAGAGGAGAGGAGAGGAGAGGAGAGGAGAGGAGAGGAGAGGAGGAGAAAGATAGAGGAAAGTTGGGAGGGACAGAGTCCCCAAAGCAGATGGCTTAATTAGCACAATGAAGACACTGAATCTGTTAAAGGATACCTGCCAAATGACAAACTATTGACTACATAGTGCACTAATTTAGACCAAATGGACCACTAATCCCTACATACTCAAAACAAATCAAATCACATTTTATTGGTTACATACACACGGTTAGAAGATGTACATATAAATATATGGATGAGCGATGTCCGAGCGGCATAGGAAAGATACAGTAGATGGTATAGAGTACAGTATTTACATATGAGATGAGTAATGCATAGACTAAGATACAGTAGATGGTATAGAGTACAGTATTTACATATGAGATGAGTAATACATAGACTAAGATGCAGTAGATGGTATAGAGTACAGTATTTACATATGAGATGAGTAATACATAGACTAAGATGCAGTAGATGGTATAGAGTACAGTATTTACATAGACTAAGATGCAGTAGATGGTATAGAGTACAGTATATACATATGAGATGAGTAATGCATAGACTAAGATGCAGTAGATGGTATAGAGTACAGTATTTACATATGAGATGAGTAATGCATAGACTAAGATACAGTAGATGTATAGAGTACAGTATTTACATAGACTAAGATGCAGTAGATGGTACAGAGTACAGTATTTACATATGAGATGAGTAATGCATAGACTAAGATGCAGTAGATGGTATAGAGTACAGTATTTACATAGACTAAGATGCAGTAGATGGTATAGAGTACAGTATATACATATGAGATGAGTAATGCATAGACTAAGATGCAGTAGATGGTATAGAGTACAGTATTTACATAGACTAAGATGCAGTAGATGGTATAGAGTACAGTATTTACATATGAGATGAGTAATGCATAGACTAAGATGCAGTAGATGGTATAGAGTACAGTATTTACATAGACTAAGATGCAGTAGATGGTATAGAGTACAGTATATACATATGAGATGAGTAATGCATAGACTAAGATGCAGTAGATGGTATAGAGTACAGTATTTACATAGACTAAGATACAGTAGATGGTACAGAGTACAGTATGTACATAGACTAAGATGCAGTAGATGGTATAGAGTACAGTATGTACATAGACTAAGATGCAGTAGATGGTATAGAGTACAGTATTTACATATGAGATGAGTAATGCATAGACTAAGATGCAGTAGATGGTATAGAGTACAGTATTTACATAGACTAAGATGCAGTAGATGGTATAGAGTACAGTATATACATAGACTAAGATGCAGTAGATGGTATAGAGTACAGTATTTACATAGACTAAGATGCAGTAGATGGTATAGAGTACAGTATTTACATAGACTAAGATGCAGTAGATGGTATAGAGTACAGTATTTACATAGACTAAGATGCAGTAGATGGTATAGAGTACAGTATTTACATAGACTAAGATGCAGTAGATGGTATAGAGTACAGTATTTACATAGACTAAGATGCAGTAGATGGTATAGAGTACAGTATTTACATATGAGATGAGTAATGCATAGACTAAGATGCAGTAGATGTATAGAGTACAGTATTTACATATGAGATGAGTAATGCATAGACTAAGATGCAGTAGATGGTATAGAGTACAGTATGTACATAGACTAAGATGCAGTAGATGGTATAGAGTACAGTATGTACATATGAGATGAGTAATGCATAGACTAAGATGCAGTAGATGGTATAGAGTACAGTATTTACATAGACTAAGATGCAGTAGATGGTATAGAGTACAGTATTTACATATGAGATGAGTAATGCATAGACTAAGATACAGTAGATGGTATAGAGTACAGTATTTACATATGAGATGAGTAATGCATAGACTAAGATGCAGTAGATGGTATAGAGTACAGTATTTACATAGACTAAGATGCAGTAGATGGTATAGAGTACAGTATTTACATAGACTAAGATGCAGTAGATGGTATAGAGTACAGTATTTACATAGACTAAGATGCAGTAGATGGTATAGAGTACAGTATTTACATAGACTAAGATGCAGTAGATGGTATAGAGTACAGTATTTACATATGAGATGAGTAATGCATAGAGCATAGACTAAGATGCAGTAGATGGTATAGAGTACAGTATTTACATAGACTAAGATGCAGTAGATGGTATAGAGTACAGTATTTACATATGAGATGAGTAATGCATAGAGCATAGACTAAGATGCAGTAGATGGTATAGAGTACATACAGTATTTACATATGAGATGAGTAATGCATAGACTAAGATACAGTAGATGGTATAGAGTACAGTATATACATATGAGATGAGTAATGCATAGACTAAGATACAGTAGATGGTATAGAGTACAGTATTTACATATGAGATGAGTAATGCATAGACTAAGATGCAGTAGATGGTATAGAGTACAGTATTTACATAGACTAAGATGCAGTAGATGGTATAGAGTACAGTATTTACATAGACTAAGATACAGTAGATGGTATAGAGTACAGTATTTACATAGACTAAGATGCAGTAGATGGTATAGAGTACAGTATTTACATAGACTAAGATGCAGTAGATGGTATAGAGTACAGTATTTACATATGAGATGAGTAATGCATAGACTAAGATGCAGTAGATGGTATAGAGTACAGTATTTACATAGACTAAGATGCAGTAGATGGTATAGAGTACAGTATTTACATAGACTAAGATGCAGTAGATGGTACAGAGTACAGTATTTACATATGAGATGAGTAATGCATAGACTAAGATGCAGTAGATGGTATAGAGTACAGTATTTACATAGACTAAGATGCAGTAGATGGTACAGAGTACAGTATTTACATATGAGATGAGTAATGCATAGACTAAGATGCAGTAGATGGTATAGAGTACAGTATTTACATAGACTAAGATACAGTAGATGGTATAGAGTACAGTATTTACATAGACTAAGATGCAGTAGATGGTATAGAGTACAGTATTTACATAGACTAAGATACAGTAGATGGTACAGAGTACAGTATTTACATAGACTAAGATGCAGTAGATGGTATAGAGTACAGTATTTACATAGACTAAGATGCAGTAGATGGTATAGAGTACAGTATTTACATATGAGATGAGTAATGCATAGACTAAGATGCAGTAGATGGTATAGAGTACAGTATTTACATAGACTAAGATGCAGTAGATGGTATAGAGTACAGTATTTACATAGACTAAGATGCAGTAGATGGTACAGAGTACAGTATTTACATATGAGATGAGTAATGCATAGACTAAGATGCAGTAGATGGTATAGAGTACAGTATTTACATATGAGATGAGTAATGCATAGACTAAGATACAGTAGATGGTATAGAGTACAGTATTTACATAGACTAAGATGCAGTAGATGGTATAGAGTACAGTATTTACATATGAGATGAGTAATGCATAGACTAAGATGCAGTAGATGGTATAGAGTACAGTATTTACATAGACTAAGATGCAGTAGATGGTATAGAGTACAGTATTTACATAGACTAAGATGCAGTAGATGGTATAGAGTACAGTATTTACATAGACTAAGATGCAGTAGATGGTATAGAGTACAGTATTTACATAGACTAAGATGCAGTAGATGGTATAGAGTACAGTATTTACATAGACTAAGATGCAGTAGATGGTATAGAGTACAGTATTTACATATGAGATGAGTAATGCATAGACTAAGATGCAGTAGATGGTATAGAGTACAGTATTTACATAGACTAAGATACAGTAGATGGTATAGAGTACAGTATTTACATAGACTAAGATACAGTAGATGGTATAGAGTACAGTATTTACATAGACTAAGATACAGTAGATGGTATAGAGTACAGTATTTACATAGACTAAGATGCAGTAGATGGTATAGAGTACAGTATTTACATATGAGATGAGTACTGCATAGACTAAGATGCAGTAGATGGTATAGAGTACAGTATTTACATAGACTAAGATGCAGTAGATGGTATAGAGTACAGTATATACATAGACTAAGATGCAGTAGATGGTATAGAGTACAGTATATACATAGACTAAGATGCAGTAGAATAGTATAGAGTACAGTATTTACATAGACTAAGATGCAGTAGATGGTATAGAGTACAGTATTTACATAGACTAAGATGCAGTAGATGGTACAGAGTACAGTATGTAAACATGATTTCATTTCCGTTATTTAAGCTGACTAGTGATACCTTTATTCAATCCATTTGTTAGTGGCCAGTGATTTGGGTCAGTATGTTGGCAGCAGCCACTCAATGTTAGTGGTGGCTGTTTAACAGTCTGATGGCCTTGAGATAGAAGCTGTTTTTCAGTCTCTCGGTCCCAGCTTTGATGCACCTGTACTGACCTCACCTTCTGGATGATAGCGGGGTGAACAGGCAGTGGCTCGGGTGGTTGTTGTCCTTGATGATCTTTTTGGCCTTCCTGTGACTTCAGGTGGTGTAGGTGTCCTGGAGGGCAGGTAGTTTACCCCCGGTGATGCGTTGTGCAGACCTCACTACCCTCTGGAGGGCCTTGTGGTTGAGGGCGGTGCAGTTGCCGTACCAGCCTGTGATACAGCCCGACAGGATGCTCTCGATTGTGCATCTGTAAAAGTTTGTCAGGGTTTCGGGTGACAAGCCACAATTCTTCAGCCTCCTGAGGCACAATGTTAGACCAAACAGAACCCTATTCCCTGAATAGGGCATTACATTAGACCAAATGGAACCCTATTCCCTACATAATGCACTACTTTAGACCAAATGGAACCCTATTCCCTACATAGTGCACTACATTAGACCAAATGGAACCCTATTCCCTACATAGTGCACTACTTTAGACCAAATGAAACCCTATTCCCTACATAGTGCACTACTTTAGACCAAATGGAACCCTATTCCCTACATAGTGCACTACTTTAGACCAAATGAAACCCTATTCCCTACATAGTGCATTACATTAGACCAAATGGAACCCTATTCCCTACATAGTGCACTACATTAGACCAGGACCATTTGGGAAGCACACAAGGTAAAATATCACCAAGGTTGTACAGAGGACCTGGGGAACAGGGTTTTCCTAATGTGTGCTTGAATACATTCTAGCTTGGAGTTTGGCAGTTGACTGTAAAAACCTCAGTGACCCCATTTGAGGTAGAATTACCCACCAGGGGAACCAATACAGACGGTTCAGTTTACACACGGACCAGGGGAACCAATACCAACAGTTTACACACGGACCATGGGAACCAATACCCACAGTTTACACACGGACCAGAGGAACCAATAACCACAGTTTAGACACGGACCAGGGGAACCAATACCCACAGTTTACACACGGACCAGAGGAACCAATACCGGACCAGGGAACCAATACCCACAGTTTACACACAGACCAGGGGAACCAATACCCACAGTTTACATACAGACCAGGGAAACCAATACCCACAGTTTACACACGGACCAGAGGAACCAATACCGGACCAGAGGAACCAATACCGGACCAGAGGAACCAATACCGGACCAGAGGAACCAATACCCACAGTTTACACCCGGACCAGGGGAACCAATACCCACAGTTTACACACGGACCAGAGGAACCAATACCCACAGTTTACACACGGACCAGGGGAACCAATACCCACAGTTTACACACGGACCAGGGGAACCAATACCGGACCAGAGGAACCAATACCGGACCAGAGGAACCAATACCGGACCAGAGGAACCAATACCCACAGTTTACACACGGACCAGGGGAACCAATACCCACAGTTTACACACGGACCAGGGGAACCAATACCCACAGTTTAGACACGGACCAGGGGAACCAATACCCACAGTT
The DNA here is from genome assembly GCF_021184085.1 of Oncorhynchus gorbuscha. Lineage (NCBI taxonomy): Eukaryota > Metazoa > Chordata > Actinopteri > Salmoniformes > Salmonidae > Oncorhynchus > Oncorhynchus gorbuscha. The sequence continues at coordinate 98,995 of NW_025746493.1, forward strand.
TACACACGGACCAGGGGAACCAATACCCACAGTTTACACACGGACCAGGGGTACCAATACCCACAGTTTACACACGGACCAGGGGAACCAATACCCACAGTTTACACATGGACCAGGGGAACCAATACCCACAGTTTACACACGGACCAGAGGAACCAATAACCACAGTTTACACACGGACTAGGGGAACCAATACCCACAGTTTACACACGGACCAGGGGAACCAATACCCACAGTTTACACACGGACCAGGGGAACCAATACCCACAGTTTACACACGGACCAGGGGAAACAATACCGGACCAGAGGAACCAATACCCACAGTTTACACACGGACCAGGGGAACCAATACCCACAGTTTACACACGGACCAGAGGAACCAATACCCACAGTTTACACACGGACCAGGGGAACCAATACCCACAGTTTACACACGGACCAGGGGAACCAATACCGGACCAGAGGAACCAATACCGGACCAGAGGAACCAATACCGGACCAGAGGAACCAATACCCACAGTTTACACACGGACCAGGGGAACCAATACCCACAGTTTACACACGGACCAGGGGAACCAATACCCACAGTTTAGACACGGACCAGGGGAACCAATACCCACAGTTTACACACGGACCAGGGGAACCAATACCCACAGTTTACACACGGACCAGGGGTACCAATACCCACAGTTTACACACGGACCAGGGGAACCAATACCCACAGTTTACACACGGACCAGGGGAACCAATACCCACAGTTTACACACGGACCAGAGGAACCAATACCCACAGTTTACACACGGACTAGGGGAACCAATACCCACAGTTTACACACGGACCAGGGGAACCAATACCCACAGTTTACACACGGACCAGGGGAACCAATACCCACAGTTTACACACGGACCAGGGGAAACAATACCGGACCAGAGGAACCAATACCCACAGTTTACACACGGACCAGGGGAACCAATACCCACAGTTTACACACGGACCAGGGGAACCAATACCCACAGTTTACACACGGACCAGGGGAAACAATACCGGACCAGAGGAACTAATACCCACAGTTTACACACAGACCAGGGGAACCAATACCCACAGTTTACACACGGACCAGGGGAACCAATACCCACAGTTTACACACGGACCAGGGGAACCAATACCCACAGTTTACACACGGACCAGGGGAACCAATACCCACAGTTTACACACGGACCAGGGGAAACAATACCGGACCAGAGGAACCAATACCCACAGTTTACACACGGACCAGGGGAACCAATACCCACAGTTTACACATGGACCAGGGGAACCAATACTGGACCAGAGGAACCAATACCCATAGTTTACACACGGACCAGGGCAACCAATACCCACAGTTTACACACGGACCAGGGGAACCAAGACTGGACCAGAGTAACCAATACCCACAGTTTACACACGGACCAGGGGAACCAATACCCACAGTTTACACATGGACCAGGGGAACCAATACTGGACCAGAGGAACCAATACCCACAGTTTACACACGGACCAGGGGAACCAATACCCACAGTTTACACATGGACCAAAGGAACCAATACCCACAGTTGACACACGGACCAGGGGAACCAATACCCACAGTTTACACACGGACCAGAGGAACCAATACCCACAGTTTACACACGGACCAGGGGAACCAATACCCACAGTTTACACACGGACCAGGGGAACCAATACCCACAGTTTACACACGGACCAGGGGAACCAATACCCACAGTTTACACACGGACCAGGGGAACCAATACCCACAGTTTACACACGGACCAGAGGAACCAATACCGGACCAGAGGAACCAATACCGGACCAGAGGAACCAATACCGGACCAGGGGAACTAATACCCACAGTTTACACGCAGACCAGAGGAACCAATACCCACAGTTTACACACGGACCAGGGGAACTAATACCCACAGATTACACACGGACCAGAGGAACCAATACCCACAGTTTACACACGGACCAGAGGAACCAATACCGGACTAGGGGAACCAATACCCACAGTTTACACGCAGACCAGAGGAACCAATACCCACAGTTTACACACGGACCAGGGGAACCAATACCCACAGTTTACACACGGACCAGGGGAACTAATACCCACAGATTACACACGGACCAGAGGAACCAATACCCACAGTTTACACACGGACCAGAGGAACCAATACCGGACCAGAGGAACCAATACCCACAGTTTACACACGGACCAGGGGAACCAATACCTACAGTTTACACACGGACCAGAGGAACCAATACCCACAGTTAACACACGGACCAGAGGAACCAATACCCACAGTTTACACACGGACCAGAGGAACCAATACCCACAGTTTACACACGGACCAGGGGAACCAATACCTACAGTTTACACACGGTCTTGTAACATTGTACCGTTGAGAGTAGAATCACTCAAACCCCCAGTATGATCACAACACCAGTGAATCACATCACAGTCTGAATGTTTCCCTTTTCTCCATCAGGTGAGTTTCTGCAGCCCTGACCTCTCAGGCAGACGGTCGGCTGTGTGTGAGCGCTGAGACAGGCCTCCCAACACTGAGCTAAATTCAGGGCAACTGGTCAGAGTGATGCTGCTGTAACATCGCAGTGATGCTGAGAAGACTCTCTCTGAATGAGATGTGCGAACACTATTCCCTATATAGTGCCCTACTTTAGACCAAATGGGACCCTATTCCCTATATAGTGCAAATCAAATCAATCAAATCAAATTTTATTTGTTACATACACATGTCATGCAGGTGAATGAGGACCCAAAAGCGACTTGGCGAAAACAGAGTATTTAATCCAGAATAAACTTTACAAAACAAAAAGCATAATACTACACGTAAAGACAAGAACAGACTGGAGACTTGATCGAGAACTGCAGGTTGCCTCGGGAAGGCACTTGAACCTAGCAGACTCAGACACCTGCTCACCACGCAGCATCTGAGGGAAACACGACACGACAGGGCAAAACATTGACACAGCACGGTGAATTATAAATGAGGATCCGACAGGGCAGGTACGGGAAACAAGGAGTGAAATAGGGACTCTAATCAGGGAAAAGGATCGGGAACAGGTGTGGGAAGACTAAATGATGATTAGGGGAATAGGAACAGCTGGGAGCAGGAACGGAACGATAGAGAGAAGAGAGAGCGAGAGAGTGAGAGAGGGAGGGGGAGAGAGAGAGATAGAAAGAGGGAAAGAACCTAATAAGACCAGCAGAGGGAAACGAATAGAATGGGAAGCACAGGGACAAGACAAGATAATAAATGACAAAACATGACAGTACCCCCACTCACCGAGCGCCTCCTGGCGCACTCGAGGAGGAATCCTGGCGGCAACGGAGGAAATCATCAATGAGTGAACGGTCCAGCACGTCCCGAGACGGAACCCAACTCCTCTCCTCAGGACCGTAACCCTCCCAATCCACTAAGTATTGGTGACCCCGTCCCCGAGAACGCATGTCCATGATCTTATGTACCTTGTAAATAGGTGCGCTCTCGACAAGGACGGGAGGGGGAGGGAAGACGAACGGGGGTGCGAAGAAAGGGCTTAACACAGGAGACATGGAAGACAGGATGGACGCGACGAAGATGTCGCGGAAGAAGCAGTCGCACAGCGACAGGATTGACGACCTGGGAGACACGGAACGGACCAATGAACCGCGGAGTCAACTTACGAGAAGCTGTCGTAAGAGGAAGGTTGCGAGTGGAAAGCCACACTCTCTGGCCGCAACAATACCTAGGACTCTTAATCCTGCGTTTATTGGCGGCTCTCACAGTCTGTGCCCTGTAGCGGCAAAGTGCAGACCTCACCCTCCTCCAGGTGCGCTCACAACGTTGGACAAACGCTTGAGCGGAGGGAACGCTGGACTCGGCAAGCTGGGAAGAGAATAGAGGAGGCTGGTAACCCAGACTACTCTGAAACGGAGATAACCCGGTAGCAGACGAAGGAAGCGAGTTGTGAGCGTATTCTGCCCAGGGAGCTGTTCTGCCCAAGACGCAGGGTTTCTGAAAGAAAGGCTGCGTAGTATGCGACCAATCGTCTGATTGGCCCTCTCTGCTTGACCGTTAGACTGGGGATGAAACCCGGAAGAGAGACTGACGGACGCACCAATCAAACGACAGAACTCCCTCCAAAACTGTGACGTGAATTGCGGGCCTCTGTCTGAAACGGCGTCTAACGGGAGGCCATGAATTCTGAACACATTCTCGATAATGATTTGTGCCGTCTCCTTAGCGGAAGGAAGTTTAGCGAGGGGAATGAAATGTGCCGCCTTAGAGAACCTATCGACAACCGTAAGAATCACAGTCTTCCCCGCAGACAAAGGCAGACCGGTAATGAAGTCTAGGGCGATGTGAGACCATGGTCGAGAAGGAATGGGAGCGGTCTGAGACGACCGGCAGGAGGAGAGTTACCCGACTTAGTCTGCGCGCAGTCCGAACAAGCAGCCACGAAACGGCGCGTGTCACGCTCCTGAGTCGGCCACCAAAATCGCTGGCGAATAGACGCAAGAGTGCCTCGAACACCGGGATGACCAGCTAACTTGGCAGAGTGAGCCCACTGAAGAACAGCCAGACGAGTGGAAACAGGAACGAAAAGGAGGTTACTAGGACAAGCGCGCGGCGACGCAGTGTGCGTGAGTGCTTGCTTAACCTGTCTTTCAATTCCCCAGACTGTCAACCCGACAACACGCCCATAAGGAAGAATCCCCTCGGGATCAGTAGAAGCCACAGAAGAACTAAACAGACGGGATAAGGCATCAGGCTTGGTGTTCTTGCTACCCGGACGGTAAGAAATCACAAACTCGAAACGAGCGAAAAACAACGCCCCAACGAGCTTGACGGGCATTAAGTCGTTTGGCAGAACGGATGTACTCAAGGTTCTTATGGTCTGTCCAAACGACAAAAGGAACGGTCGCCCCCTCCAACCACTGTCGCCATTCGCCTAGGGCTAAGCGGATGGCGAGCAGTTCACGGTTACCCACATCATAGTTGCGCTCAGATGGCGACAGGCGATGAGAAAAATAAGCGCAAGGATGAACCTTATCGTCAGACTGGAAGCGCTGGGATAGAATGGCTCCCACGCCTACCTCTGAAGCGTCAACCTCGACAATGAATTGTCTAGTGACGTCAGGAGTAACGAGGATAGGAGCGGACGTAAAACGTTCTTTTAGAAGATCAAAAGCTCCCTGGGCGGAACCGGACCACTTAAAACACGTCTTGACAGAAGTAAGAGCTGTGAGAGGGGCAGCAACTTGACCGAAATTACGAATGAAACGCCGATAGAAATTAGCGAAACCTAAAAAGCGCTGCAACTCGACACGTGACCTTGGAACGGGCCAATCACTGACAGCTTGGACCTTAGCGGAATCCATCTAAATGCCTTCAGCGGAAATAACGGAACCGAGAAAAGTAACGGAGGAGACATGAAAGAACACTTCTCAGCCTTTACGTAGAGACAATTCTCTAAAAGGCGCTGTAGAACACGTCGAACGTGCTGAACATGAATCTCGAGTGACGGTGAAAAAATCAGGATATCGTCAAGATAGACAAAAACAAAGATGTTCAGCATGTCTCTCAGAACATCATTAACTAATGCCTGAAAAACAGCTGGCGCATTGGCGAGACCAAACGGCAGAACCCGGTACTCAAAATGCCCTAACGGAGTGTTAAACGCCGTTTTCCACTCGTCCCCCTCTCTGATGCGCACGAGATGGTAAGCGTTACGAAGGTCCAACTTAGTAAAGCACCTGGCTCCCTGCAGAATCTCGAAGGCTGATGACATAAGGGGAAGCGGATAACGATTCTTAACCGTTATGTCATTCAGCCCTCGATAATCCACGCAGGGCGCAGAGTACCGTCCTTCTTCTTAACAAAAAGAACCCCGCCCCGGCCGGAGAGGAAGAAGGCACTATGGTACCGGCGTCAAGAGACACAGATAAATAATCCTCGAGAGCCTTACGTTCGGGAGCCGACAGAGAGTATAGTCTACCCCGAGGAGGAGTGGTCCCCGGAAGGAGATCAATACTACAATCATACGACCGGTGAGGAGGAAGGGAGTTGGCTCGGGACCGACTGAAGACCGTGCGCAGATCATGATATTCCTCCGGCACTCCTGTCAAATCGCCAGGTTCCTCCTGAGAAGTGGGAACAGAAGAAATGGGAGGGATGGCAGACATTAAGCACTTCACATGACAAGATACGTTCCAGGATAGGATAGAATTACAAGACCAATTAATAGAAGGATTATGACATACTAGCCAGGGATGACCCAAAACAACAGGTGTGAAAGGTGAATGAAAAATCAAAAAAGAAATAGTCTCACTGTGGTTACCAGATACTGTGAGAGTTAAAGGTAGTGTCTCAAATTTGATACTGGGAAGATGACTACCATCTAAGGCAAACATGGGCGTAGGCTTGTCTAACTGTCTGAAAGGAATGTTATGTTTCCGAACCCATGCTTCGTCCATGAAACAACCCTCAGCCCCAGAGTCAATCAAGGCACTGCATGTAGCACCCGAACCGGTCCAGCGTAGATGGACCGACATAGTAGTACAAGATCTAGATGAAGAGACCTGAGTAGTAGCGCTCACCAGTAGCCCTCCGCTTACTGATGGGCTCTGGCCTCTTACTGGACATGAATTAACAAAATGTCCATCAAATCCGCAATAGAGGCACAGGCGGTTGGTGATCCTCCGTTCCCTCTCCTTAGTCGAGATGCGAATCCCTCCCAGCTGCATGGGCTCAGTCTCAGAGCCAGAGGAGGGAGATGGTTGCGATGCGGAGCAGGGAAACACCGTTGATGCGAACTCTCTTCCACGAGCCTGGTGACGAAGATCTACCCGTCGTTCTATGCGGATGGCGAGAGCAATCAAAGAGTCCACACAGGAAGGAACCTCCCGAGAGAGAATCTCATCTTTGACCACTGTGTGGAGTCCCTCCAGAAAACGAGCGAGCAGCGCCGGCTCGTTCCAGTCACTAGAGGCAGCAAGAGTACGAAACTCTATAGAGTAATCCGTTATGGATCGATCACCTTGGCATAGGGAAGCCAGGACCCTAGAAGCCTCCCCACCAAAAACTGAACGGTCAAAAACCCGAATCATCTCCTCTTTAAAGTTCTGGTAATTGTTAGAACAATCAGCCCTTGCCTCCCAGATAGCTGTGCCCCACTCTCGGGCCCGGCCAGTAAGGAGTGAAATGACGTAAGCAACCCGAGCTCTCTCTCTAGAGTATGTGTTGGGTTGAAGAGAGAACACAATCTCACACTGGGTGAGAAAGGAGCGGCACTCAGTGGGCTGCCCGGAGTAGCAAGGTGGGTTATTAACCCTAGGTTCTGGAGGCTCGGCAGGCCAGGAAGTAACAGGTGGCACGAGACGAAGACTCTGGAACTGTCCAGAGAGGTCGGAAACCTGAGCGGCCAGGTTCTCCACGGCATGGCGAGCAGCAGACAATTCCTGCTCGTGTCTGCCGAGCATGGCTCCTTGGATCTCGACGGCAGTGTTACGAGCGTCTGTAGTCGCTGGGTCCATTCCTCGGTCGGATCCTTCTGTCATGCAGGTGAATGAGGACCCAAAAGCGACTTGGCGAAAACAGAGTATTTAATCCAGAATAAACTTTACAAAACAAAAAGCATAATACTACACGTAAAGACAAGAACAGACTGGAGACTTGATCGAGAACTGCAGGTTGCCTCGGGAAGGCACTTGAACCTAGCAGACTCAGACACCTGCTCACCACGCAGCATCTGAGGGAAACACGACACGACAGGGCAAAACATTGACACAGCACGGTGAATTATAAATGAGGATCCGACAGGGCAGGTACGGGAAACAAGGAGTGAAATAGGGACTCTAATCAGGGAAAAGGATCGGGAACAGGTGTGGGAAGACTAAATGATGATTAGGGGAATAGGAACAGCTGGGAGCAGGAACGGAACGATAGAGAGAAGAGAGAGCGAGAGAGTGAGAGAGGGAGGGGGAGAGAGAGAGATAGAAAGAGGGAAAGAACCTAATAAGACCAGCAGAGGGAAACGAATAGAATGGGAAGCACAGGGACAAGACAAGATAATAAATGACAAAACATGACAACACATGGTTAGCAGATGTTAATGCGAGTGTAGCGGAATGCTAGCACTACTTTAGACTAAATGGAACCCTATTCCCTACATAGTGCACTACATTAGACCAAATGGAACCCTATTCCCTACATAGTGCACTACTTTAGACTAAATGGAACCCTATTCCCTACATAGTGCAGTACATTAGACCAAATGGAACCCTATTCCCTACATAGTGCACTACTTTAGACTAAATGGAACCCTATTCCCTACATAGTGCAGTACAGCACTTTGAGATATCAGCTGACGTACGAAGGGCTATATAAATAAATTTGATTTGATTTGATTTGATTTGATTTGACATTAGACCAAATGAAACCCTATTCCCTACATAGTGCAGTACATTAGACCAAATGGAACCCTAATCCCTACATAGTGCAGTACATTAGACCAAATGGAACCCTATTCCCTACATAGTGCACTACTTTAGACTAAATGGAACCCTATTCCCTACATAGTGCAGTACACTAGACCAAATGGAACCCTATTCCCTATATAGTGCACTACTTTAGACCCAATGGAACCTATTCCCTACATAGTGCACTATCTGATCAAAAGTAGTGCACTTTGTAGGGAACAGTGTGCCATTTGGGAAACATACTCTGTCTAGAAACAGCAGCTACATCCTCAGGGCAGAGATCCTCAGTGTAGTGCACTATGTAGAGAATAGGGGGCCTTTTTGGGACATATGCTCTGTCCCTCAAGGGTACCACATGAGGGAGGAGGATGTCTTCCCTGTAACGCACAGCGTTGAGATTGCCTGAAATGACAACAAGCTCAGTCCGATGATGCTGTGACACACCGCCCCAAACCATGACAGACCCTCCACCTCCAAATCGATCCCGTTCCAGAGTACAAGCCTCAGTGTAACGCTCATTCCTTCGATGATAAACGTGAATCCGACCATCACCCCTGGTGAGACAAAACCGCAACTCGTCAGTGAAGAGCACTTTTTACCAGTCCTGTCTGGTCCAGCCACGGTGGGTTTGTGCCCAGAGGCGACGTTGTTGCCGGTGATGTCTGGTGAGGACCTATCTTACAACAGGCCTACAAACCCTCAGTCTAGCCTCTTTCAGCCTATTGCGGACAGCCTGAGCACTGATGGAGGGATTGTGCGTTCCTGGTGTAACTTGAGCAGTTGTTGTTGCCATCCTGTACCTGTCCCGCAGGTGTGATGTTCATATGTACCAATCCTGTGCAGGTGTTGTTACACGTGGTCTGCCACTGCGAGGACGATCAGCTGTCCATCCTGTCTACCTGTAGCGCTGTCTTAGGCGTCTCACAGTACGGACATTGCAATTTATTGCCCTGGCCACATCTGCTGTCCTCATGCATTCTTGCAGCATGCCTAAGGCACAATCACACAGATGAGCAGGGACCATGGGCATCTTTCTTTTGGTGTTTTTCAGAGTCAGTAGAAAGGCCTCTTTAGTGTCCTAAGTTTTCATAACTGTGACCTTAATTCCGTCTGTAAGTGTCTTAACGAATGTTCCACAGGTGCATGTTCATGAATTGTTTTTGGTTCATTGAACAAGCAGGGAAACAGTGTTCAAACCCTTTACAATGTAGATCTGTGAAGTTATTTGGATGTA
>NW_025746494.1:0-30000 GCF_021184085.1 Oncorhynchus gorbuscha
GGAGCCAATGTGATGCTGGAGACATAGTGATGCTGGAGTCATAGTGATGCTAGAGACAGTGATGCTGGAGCCAATGTGATGCTGGAGAATGTGATGCTGGAGACATAGTGATGACAATGGGTGACATAGTGATGCGGGTGACATAGTGAGTCATAGTGATGCTAGAGACAATGTGATGCTGGAGAAATAGTGATGCGGGTGACATAGTGATGCTGGAGTCATAGTGATGCTAGAGACAATGTGATGCTGGAGACATAGTGATGCGGGTGACATAGTGATGCTGGAGACCTACTGATGCTGAAACATCTATGAGTGATACTACTGTAGATCGTGTACAGACGTGTGATCTAGGTAGATAATGAAGACGTCACCACACAGCAGTGTGATGTAATTACATTGCCCAGAGTTTAATAATAATGGAGACAGGAATGAACACGTCAACCTGTCATCTCACAGCTGAGAAGTATTTAAGAAACAGAAGGCGAGCTCGAGTTTAGCTGTAATGTACTGTACTGCTCTGTACTGTACTCTCCCTACTGCTCTGTACTGTACTCTCCCTACTGCTCTGTACTGTTCTGTACCCTACTGCTCTGTACTGTTCTGTACCCTACTGTACTGCTCTGTACCCTACTGTACTGCTCTGTACCCTACTGTAATCTACTGTACTGCTCTGTACTGTACTCTCCCTACTGCTCTGTACTGTACTCTCCCTACTGCTCTGTACTGTTCTGTACCCTACTGCTCTGTACTGTTCTGTACCCTACTGTACTGCTCTGTACCCTACTGTACTGTACTGTACTGCTCTGTACTGTACCCTACTGTACTGTACTGTACTGTACTGCTCTGTACTGTACTCTCCCTACTGCTCTGTACTGTACTGTACTGCTCTGTACTGTACTCTCCCTACTGCTCTGTACTGTACTGTACTGCTCTGTACTGTACTCTCCCTACTGTTCTGCACTGTTCTGTACCCTACTGTTCTGTACCCTACTGTACTGTTCTGTACCCTACTGCTCTGTACTGTACCCTACTGTTCTGTACTGTACCCTACTGTTCTGCACTGTTCTGTACCCTACTGTTCTGTTCTGTACCCTACTGTTCTGCACTGTACCCTACTGCTCTGTACTGTACCCTACTGTTCTGCACTGTACCCTACTGTTCTGCACTGTACCCTACTGCTCTGTACTGTACCCTACTGTTCTGTACTGTACCCTACTGTTCTGCTCTGTACTGTACCCTACTGTTCTGCACTGTACTGTACCCTACTGTTCTGTACTGTACCCTACTGTTCTGCTCTGTACTGTACCCTACTGTTCTGCACTGTACTGTACCCTACTGTTCTGTACCTTACTGTTCTGCACTGTACCCTACTGCTCTGTACTGTACCTACTGTTCTGCACTGTACCCTACTGCTCTGTACTGTACCCTACTGTTCTGCACTGTACCCTACTGCTCTGTACTGTACCCTACTGTTCTGCACTGTACCCTACTGTACTGTACTGTACCCTAATGTTCTGTACTGTACTGTACTCTCCCTACTGTTCTGCACTGTACTGTACCCTACTGCTCTGTACTGTACCCTACTGATCTGTACTGTACCCTACTGATCTGTACTGTACCCTACTGTTCTCCACTGTACCCTACTGATCTGCACTGTACCCTACTGTTCTGTACTCTACTGATCTGTTCTGTACCCTACTGTACTGTACCCTACTGTACTGTATGTTCTGTACTGTACCCTACTGATCTGTACTGTACCTTACTGTTCTGTACCCTACTGTACTGTACCCTACTGTTCTATACCCTACTGTTCTGTACCCTACTGATCTGTTCTGTACCCTACTGATCTGTTCAGTACCCTACTGTTCTGTACCCTACTGATCTGTTCTGTACCCTACTGATCTGTTCTGTACCCCTACTGATCTGTTCACCCTACTGTTCTGTACCCTACTGATCTGTTCTGTACCCTACTGATCTGTTCTGTACCCTACTGCTCTGTACTGTACCCTACTGTTCTGTACCCTACTGTACTGTACCCTACTGTTCTGTACCCTACTGTTCTGTATGTTCTGTACTGTACCCTACTGATCTGTACTGTACCCTACTGTACTGTACCCTACTGTACTGTACCCTACCGATCTGTTCTGTACCCTACTGTACTGTACCCTACTGTACTGTACCCTACTGATCTGTTCTGTTCCCTACTGTACTGTACCCTACTGTACTGTACCCTACTGTTCTGTACCCTACTGATCTGTTCTGTTCCCTACTGTACTGTACCCTACTGTTCTGTACCCTACTGTACTGTACCCTACTGTACTGTTCCCTACTGTTCTGTACCCTACTGTACTGTACCCTACTGTTCTGTGCCCTACTGTACTGTACCCTACTGTACTGTCCCCTACTGTTCTGTACCCTACTGTTCTGTACCCTACTGTTCTGTACCCTACTGTACTGTTCCCTACTGTTCTGTTCCCTACTGTACTGTTCCCTACTGTACTGTTCCCTACTGTTCTGTACCCTACTGTTCTGTACCCTACTGTTCTGTACCCTACTGTACTGTTCCCTACTGTTCTGTTCCCTACTGTTCTGTACCCTACTGTTCTGTACCGTATTGTACTGTACCCTACTGTTCTGTACCGTATTGTACTGTACCCTACTGTTCTGTACCGTATTGTACTGTACCCTACTGTTCTGTACCGTATTGTACTGTACCCTACTGTTCTGTACCCTACTGTTCTGTACCGTATTGTACTGTACCCTACTGTTCTGTACCGTATTGTACTGTACCCTACTGTTCTGTACCGTATTGTACTGTACCCTACTGTGTCTTTCTCGATGTTTCATTCATCAGTTAACAACACATCATTGTTATCAGATTCTAGCATGTCTATGGAGATCTAGATCAGCTTGGTGATGAGATTCTAGCATGTCTATGGAGATCTAGATCAGCTTGGTGATGAGATTCTAGCATGTCTATGGAGATCTAGATCAGCTTGGTGATGAGATTCTAGCATGTCTATGGAGATCTAGATCAGCTTGGTGATGAGATTCTAGCATGTCTATGGAGATCTAGATCAGCTTGGTGATGAGATTCTAGCATGTCTATGGAGATCTAGATCAGCTTGGTGATGAGATTCTAGCATGTCTATAGAGATCTAGATCAGCTTGGTGATGAGATTCTAGCATGTCTATGGAGATCAGCTTGGTGATGAGATTCTAGCATGTCTATGTAGATCTAGATCAGCTTGATTATGAGATTCTAGATGTCTATGTAGATCTAGATCAGCTTGGTGATGAGATTCTAGCATGTCTATAGAGATCTAGATCAGCTTGGCGATGAGATTCTAGCATGTCTATGGAGATCAGCTTGGTGATGAGATTCTAGCATGTCTATGTAGATCTAGATCAGCTTGATTATGAGATTCTAGATATCTATGTAGATCTAGATCAGCTTAGTGATGAGATCGTGGCATGTCTATGCTAATCTAGATAAGCTTGGTGATGAGATTCTAGCATGTCTATGGAGATCTAGATCAGCTTGGTGATGAGATTCTAGCATGTCTATGTAGATCTAGATCAGCTTGATTATGAGATTCTAGATGTCTATGGAGATCTAGATCAGCTTGGTGATGAGATCCTAGCATGTCTATGTTTATCTAGATCATCTTGGTGATGAGATACACATGTGTCTCTGGACTGGCTGTGGTAGTGGACGGTTGGAGGATGAGAGTAGGGTTCAGTCGATCTCAGAAACACACTTTCACTAAAAACCCATCAGGCATAATCAATGAGAAAAACACATTGAAGTAGCTATACTGCTCTTCAGGTTAGCCAGGGGAAAAGCCTTGGTTTTCCAATACAGAGCTACACACTTCAACACCCTTTGGCACTGTCTTTCCTCTGTATTACCCAATATACAATACATGACTGGTTACTACACAACACATCATACACCAACACCAGAGGACCATCTTCTCCAGGCATGGGAGGAGTTAGAGTTATTAAATATGGATTACTATCACAATGATGGATAGGAACACAGTGTCAACAGCCTGAGACACAGAGAGAGTGAGAGGGGGACAGAGAGAGAGAAAGAAAGAGAAGAGAGAGAGAGAGAGAGGGACAGAGAGAGAGAGGACAGAGAGAGAGGGACAGAGAGAGAGGGACAGAGAGAGAGAGAAAGAGAGAGAGAAAGAGAGAGAGAGAAAGAGAGAGAGAGAGAGAAAGAGAGAGAGAGAGAGAGGGGGACAGAGAGAGAGAGGACAGAGAGAGAGAAAGAGAGAGAAAGAGAGGGACAGAGAGAGAGAAAGAAAGAGAGAGAGAAAAGAGGGACAGAGAGAGAGAAAGAAAGAGAGAGAAAGAGGGACATTGAAGATTGAGAGAGAGAGAGAGAGAGAGAGAGAGAGAGAGAGAGAGAGAGAGAGAGGGTGAGAAAAGGTTTCAGCTGAAATGAGAGCGAGTGGGGTCTGGTGTTGACACTTTGTGACCAGCGGGCTCCAGGGGTCAATAACTCCAGAGCCTCCATTGATTAAGTTAATCTCAGAACTGAAACAGAAAGTGTTGGCTGGATTGCAGCCATAGAGTAGAAGAGGAGGAGGAGAAGGACATATATGGTGAACTCAGCCCCAATATATATCATCTCTGATGTATGGTGAACTCAGCCCCAATATATATCATCTCTGATGTATGGTGAACTCAGCCCCAATATATATCATCTCTGATGTATGGTGAACCCCACTCAGGGATTAGCTATACACCAAGTCACTTGGCTCTGTCATAACCTCACATGGTCTCTCCTATCATTGCTATGCAGACGACACACAACTAATCTTCTCCTTTCCCCCTTCTGATGACCAGGTGGCGAATCGCATCTCTGCATGTCTGGCAGACATATCAGTGTGGATGACGGATCACCACCTCAAGCTGAACCTCGGCAAGACGGAGCTGCTCTTCCTCCCGGGAAGGACTGCCCGTTCCATGATCTCGCCATCACGGTTGACAACTCCATTGTGTCCTCCTCCCAGAGCGCTAAGAACCTTGGCGTGATTCTGGACAACACCCTGTCGTTCTCAACCAACATCAAGGCGGTGGCCCGTTCCTGTAGGTTCATGCTCTACAACATCCGCAGAGTACGACCCTGCCTCACACAGGAAGCGGAGCAGGTCCTAATCCAGGCACTTGTCATCTCCCGTCTGGATTACTGCAACTCGCTGTTGGCTGGGCTCCCTGCCTGTGCCATTAAACCCCTTCAACTCATCCAGAACGCTGCAGCCCGTCTGGAGTTCAACCTTCCCAAGTTCTCTCACGTCACCCCGCTCCTCCGTTCTCTCCACTGGCTTCCAGTTGAAGCTCGCATCCGCTATAAGACCATGGTGCTTGCCTACGGAGCTGTGAGGGGAACGGCACCTCAGTACCTCCAGGCTCTGATCAGGCCCTACACCCAAACAAGGGCACTGCGTTCATCCACCTCTGGCCTGCTCGCCTCCCTACCACTGAGGAAGTACAGCTCCCGCTCAGCCCAGTCAAAACTGTTCGCTGCTCTGGCCCCCCAATGGTGGAACAAACTCCCTCACGACGCCAGGACAGCGGAGTCAATCACCACCTTCCGGAGACACCTGAAACCCCACCTCTTTAAGGAATACCTAGGATAGGATAAGTAATCCCTCTCACCCCCCCCCCTTTAAGATTTAAATGCACTATTGTAAAGTGACTGTTCCACTGGATGTCATAAGGTGAATGCACCAATTTGTAAGTCGCTCTGGATAAGAGCGTCTGCTAAATGACTTAAATGTAATCATGTAAATGTGAGGAGAGTCAGAACCCCTGAAAATCTATTGTTGTGTTGGGAGGCAGTCGATGGAACCTATCGGTAGACCTGCTGGTTATTCAGTAGAGCTGCTGGTTATTCAGTAGACCTGCTGGTTATTCAGTAGAGCTGCTGGTTATTCAGTAGAGCTGCTGGTTATTCAGTAGAGCTGCTAGTTATTCAGTAGACCTGCTGGTTATTCAGTAGAGCTGCTGGCTATTCAGTAGAGCTGCTGGTTATTCCGTAGAGCTGCTAGTTATTCAGTAGAGCTGCTGGCTATTCAGTAGAGCTGCCGGTTATTCAGTAGAGCTGCTGGTTATTCAGTAGAGCTGCTGGTTATTCATTATTGCTGCTGGTTATTCAGTAGAGCTGCTGGTTATTCCGTAGAGCTGCTGGATATTCAGTAGTGCAGCTGGATATTCAGTAGAGCTGCTGGTTATTCCGTAGAGCTGCTGGTTATTCCGTAGAGCTGCTGATTATTCCGTAGAGCTGCTGGTTATTCCGTAGAGCTGCTGGTTATTCCGTAGAGCTGCTGGTTATTCCGTAGAGCTGCTGGTTATTCCGTAGAGCTGCTGGTTATTCAGTAAAGCTGCTGGTTATTCCGTAGAGCTGCTGGTTATTCAGTGTAGGGAAGTTTCTCTCTTGTTCCAACCAAAAGCCCCCAGTCAGTTTTTATTGAGCAACAACACTCCCTATTTGAATAATGTCTTACAGTGTGATGCTGGGAGGCCTAGCAACGATAAAGTACATGTGTTTGAGAAGTGAACATTAGGCCAACAGAATGATGTGATTAGATTATACTGCTGCTGCCATCACAAGAATGATGATACTGGAGGCAGATGAAATGGCACACGAAAGGGTCCTAGGTTGAAAGTAGTGCACTACATAGGGAATAGGGTTCCAGCACCTTACAGCTCCTAGGTGAAAGTAGTGTACTACATAGGGAATAGGGTTCCAACAATCTAAGGGTCCTAGGTGAAAGTAGTGCACTACCTAGGGAATAGGGTTCCAGCACCCTACGGCTACTAAGTGAAAGTAGTGCACTATATATTGTTTAAATTTAGATTCAGACTGAGTCAATGAGATGCTAGGCTTTGACTGACTGGCTTTGGGGTTGACTGACTGGCTTTGGGGATGATTGACTGGCTTTGGGGATGACTGACTGGTGTTGGGGATGACTGACTGGCGTTGGGGATGACTGACTGGCGTTGGGGATGACTGACTGGCGTTGGGGATGACTGACTGGCGTTGGGGATGACTGACTGGCTTTAGGGATGACTGACTGGCTTTGGGGATGACTGACTGGCGTTGGGGATGACTGACTGGCTTTAGGGATGACTGACTGGCTTTGGGGATGACTGACTGGCTTTGGGGAAGACTGACTGGCTTTGGGGAAGACTGACTGGTGTTGGGGAAGATTGACTGGTGTTGGGGATGACTGACTGGTGTTGGGGATGACTGACTGGCTTTGGGGATGACTGACTGGCTTTGGGGATGACTGACTGGCTTTGGGGGATGACTGGCTGGCTTTGGGGGATGACTGACTGGCTTTGGGGGATGACTGACTGGCTTTGGGGAAGATTGACTGGTGTTGGGGATGACTGACTGGTGTTGGGGATGACTGACTGGTGTTGGGGATGACTGACTGGCTTTGGGGATGACTGACTGGCTTTGGGGGATGACTGACTGGCTTTGGGGATGACTGACTGGCTTTGGGGATGACTGACTGGTGTTGGGGATGACTGTCTGGCTTTGGGGATGACTGTCTGGCTTTGGGGATGACTGCCTGGCTTTGGGGATGACAGACTGGTGTTGGGGATGACTGTCTGGCTTTGGGGATGGCTGTCTGGCTTTGGGGATGACTGACTGGTGTTGGGGATGACTGACTGGTGTTGGGGATGACTGTCTGGCTTTGGGGATGACTGACTGGCTTTGGGGATGACTGTCTGTCCGTGTCAGTGAAAACCAATAACAAACCATCCGCGAACTAACAAACAGTTAAAAGAACATTTGTTTTCTCAACGTAACTAAAATTTCTCAACGTAACTAAATTTCTCAATGTAACTAAAAGGTCGAGGCACTGTAGATGTTTCTAGTTGTTGGATAATTGTCCAATTCTGTAGCCCTGATCAAAATATATCAGTAGAAAAGCCACAAAGAACTAGTTTATAGCTAAAAAATTTTTTTAAAAAATCTATAGCTACTGACATAAATGTCATTATCACATCTTGAAGGATCTTTATTTTACTCAATAATACTGTACATCTGTCAGTCAACGTTTGTGGTTTTATCATTGACAAACTGTGGTCTTTCAGATTCAGACTTTGGTCTTTCTTTTCGGTGTGAACAGGAGCCTGTTGAGGAGGAAGAGAGGGGTCCGGGGGGAGAGGGGGGGTAGTTCATCGGGGTACATCTGAATAATGATGTGCAGAAATAAACCACGTTTGACCTTTCCTGGTCTTTCAGCTGCGGTCAAGCCAATAACCTGATAAGAGACTGATTAGAGATAAGAGAGGCGCTCGATGGAAACTCCCTGGGACATTCAAACATTTAACAATGAAAAGTCTTTGTGTCTGTAACTGTGTGTGTGTGTGTGTGTGTGTGTGTGTGTGTGTGTGTGTGTGTGTGTGTGTGTGTGTGTGTGTGTGTGTGTGTGTGTGTGTGTGTGTGTGTGTGTGTGTGTGTGTGTGTGTGTGTGTGTGTGTGTGTGTGTGTGTGTGTGTGTGTGTGTGTGTGTGTGTGTGTGTGTGTGTGTGTGTGTGTGTGTCTGTAACTGTGTGTGTGTGTGTACCTCATATACCGTCTTGTTGTTTAAATGTGCCTTCCTCCAACTGACACACCATGCTTAGATTCAGGGACACACCTGGACCATGCTTAGATTCAGTGAGTCCAGATTGTGAGACAGGGGACTGGAAACACAATTAACGGCTGCATTACCTCGAGGAGACGGGGGAGGAGAGGGGGTTGGAGAGGGCTGGCAGGCACAGTCCCAGCCTGCATCCTAAATGCCATCCTGTTCCCTATATACGCCCCGTGGTCCCTGGACATGAGTAGCATTCTAAACAGAGAGTAGGGTGGCATTAGGGACGAGTCCCCAAATGAAGAGAAGCATGTGGTCCTTCCCCCGTCTGTTTCCCGCAAAAAGAGAGGGCCTTGAAACCTAACCACATCCTGTGTGTGTGTGTCGACATCAGGTGTGTGTGTGTGTCTGCGTGTGTGTGTGTGTGCGTGTCGACATCAGGTGTGTGTGTGTGTCTGCGTGTGTGCGTGTCGACATCAGGTGTGTGTGTGTCTGCGTGTGTGCGTGTCGACATCAGGTGTGTGTGTGTGTGTGTGTGTGTGTGTGTGTGTGTGTGTGTGTGTGTGTGTGTGTGTGTGTGTGTGTGTGTGTGTGTGTGTGTGTGTGTGTGTGTGTGTGTGTGTGTGTGTGTGTGTGTGTGTGTGTGTGTCGACATCAGGTGTGTGTGTATGTGTGTGTCGACATCAGGTGTGTGTGTCTGCGTGTGTGTGTGTCTGCGTGTGTGTGTGTCTGCGTGTGTGTGTGTCTGCGTGTGTGTGCGTAAGAGAGGTTCTTTAACAGTAATGACAGCAGGTGTTTCTCTCCAGGCACACCTCTTAAAATCAACTCAAAATGCAATCAGCCTTTTAAATAGTCCCATCCTGTCATTGACTAGATTAGTGTTGAGAGGTTTAACTGTCATCCTGTCATTGACTAGAGGGAGTTGAGACGTTTAACTGTCATCCTGTCATTGACTAGAGGGAGTTGAGAGGTTTAACTGTCATCCTGTCATTGACTAGAGGGAGGTTTAACTGTCATCCTGTCATTGACTAGAGGGAGGTTTAACTGTCATCCTGTCATTGACTAGAGGGAGGTTTAACTGTCATCCTGTCATTGACTAGAGGGAGGTTTAACTGTCATCCTGTCATTGATTAGAGGGTGTTGAGAGGTTTAACTGTCATCCTGTCATTGACTAGAGGGAGGTTTAACTGTCATCCTGTCATTGACTAGAGGGAGGTTTAACTGTCATCCTGTCATTGACTAGAGGGTGTTGAGAGGTTTAACTGTCATCCTGTCATTGACTAGAGGGAGGTTTAACTGTCATCCTGTCATTGACTAGAGGGAGGTTTAACTGTCATCCTGTCATTGACTAGAGGGAGGTTTAACTGTCATCCTGTCATTGACTAGAGGGAGGTTTAACTGTCATCCTGTCATTGACTAGAGGGAGGTTGAACTGTCATCCTGTCATTGACTAGAGGGAGTTGGGAGGTTTAACTGTCATCCTGTCATTGACTAGAGGGAGGTTTAACTGTCATCCTGTCATTGACTAGAGGGTGTTGAGAGGTTTAACTGTCCTCCTGTCAATGACTAGAGGGAGGTGTAACTGTCATCCTGTCATTGACTATAGGGAGGTTTAACTGTCATCCTGTCATTGACTAGAGGGAGGTTTAACTGTCATCATGTCATTGACTAGAGGGAGGTTTAACTGTCATCCTGTCATTGCCTAGAGGGTGTTGAGAGGTTTAACTGTCATCCTGTCATTAACTAGAGGGTGTTGGGAGGTTTAACTGTCATCCTGTCATTGACTAGAGGGAGGTTTAACTGTCATCCTGTCATTGACTAGAGGGAGGTTTAACTGTCATCCTGTCATTGACTAGAGGAGGTTTAACTGTCATCCTGTCATTGACTAGAGGGTGTTGAGAGGTTTAACTGTCCTCCTGTCAATGACTAGAGGGAGGTGTAACTGTCATCCTGTCATTGACTATAGGGAGGTTTAACTGTCATCCTGTCATTGACTAGAGGGAGGTTTAACTGTCATCATGTCATTGACTAGAGGGAGGTTTAACTGTCATCCTGTCATTGACTAGAGGGTGTTGAGAGGTTTAACTGTCATCCTGTCATTAACTAGAGGGTGTTGGGAGGTTTAACTGTCATCCTGTCATTGACTAGAGGGAGGTTTAACTGTCATCCTGTCATTGACTAGAGGGTGTTGAGAGGTTTAACTGTCCTCCTGTCAATGACTAGAGGGAGGTGTAACTGTCATCCTGTCATTGACTATAGGGAGGTTTAACTGTCATCCTGTCATTGACTAGAGGGAGGTTTAACTGTCATCATGTCATTGACTAGAGGGAGGTTTAACTGTCATCCTGTCATTGACTAGAGGGTGTTGAGAGGTTTAACTGTCATCCTGTCATTAACTAGAGGGTGTTGGGAGGTTTAACTGTCATCCTGTCATTGACTAGAGGGAGGTTTAACTGTCATCCTGTCATTGACTAGAGGGAGGTTTAACTGTCATCCTGTCATTGACTAGAGGGAGGTTTAACTGTCATCCTGTCATTGACTAGAGGGTGTTGAGAGGTTTAACTGTCCTCCTGTCAATGACTAGAGGGAGGTGTAACTGTCATCCTGTCATTGACTATAGGGAGGTTTAACTGTCATCCTGTCATTGACTAGAGGGAGGTTTAACTGTCATCATGTCATTGACTAGAGGGAGGTTTAACTGTCATCCTGTCATTGACTAGAGGGTGTTGAGAGGTTTAACTGTCATCCTGTCATTAACTAGAGGGTGTTGGGAGGTTTAACTGTCATCCTGTCATTGACTAGAGGGTGTTGGGAGGTTTAACTGTCATCCTGTCATTAACTAGAGGGTGTTGGGAGGTTTAACTGTCATCCTGTCATTGACTAGAGGGAGGTTGAACTGTCATCCTGTCATTGACTAGAGGGAGGTTGAACTGTCATCCTGTCATTGACTAGAGGGAGGTTTAACTGTCATCCTGTCATTGACTAGAGGGAGGTTTAACTGTCATCCTGTCATTGACTAGAGGAGGTTTAACTGTCATCCTGTCATTGACTAGAGGGAGGTTGAACTGTCATCCTGTCATTGACTAGAGGGAGGTTTAACTGTCATCCTGTCATTGACTAGAGGGAGTTGTAACTGTCATCCTGTCATTGACTAGAGGGAGGTTTTAACTGTCATCCTGTCATTGACTAGATTAGTGTTGAGAGGTTTAACTGTCATCCTGTCATTGACTAGAGGGAGGTTTAACTGTCATCCTGTCATTGACTAGAGGGAGTTGGGAGGTTTAACTGTCATCCTGTCATTGACTAGAGGGAGTTGGGAGGTTTAACTGTCATCCTGTCATTGACTAGAGGGAGGTTTAACTGTCATCCTGTCATTGACTAGAGGGAGGTGTAACTGTCATCCTGTCATTGACTAGAGGGAGGTTTTAACTGTCATCCTGTCATTGACTAGATTAGTGTTGAGAGGTTTAACTGTCATCCTGTCATTGACTAGAGGGAGGTTGAACTGTCATCCTGTCATTGACTAGAGGGAGGTTGAACTGTCATCCTGTCATTGACTAGAGGGAGGTTTAACTGTCATCCTGTCATTGACTAGAGGAGGTTTAACTGTCATCCTGTCATTAACTAGAGGGAGGTTGAACTGTCATCCTGTCATTGACTAGAGGGAGGTTTAACTGTCATCCTGTCATTAACTAGAGGGAGTTGGGAGGTTTAACTGTCATCCTGTCATTGACTAGAGGGAGGTTTAACTGTCATCCTGTCATTGACTAGAGGGAGGTTTAACTGTCATCCTGTCATTGACTAGAGGGAGGTTTAACTGTCATCCTGTCATTGACTAGAGGGAGGTTTAACTGTCATCCTGTCATTGACTAGAGGGAGGTTTAACTGTCATCCTGTCATTGACTAGAGGGGAGGTTTAACTGTCATCCTGTCATTGATTAGAGGGAGTTGGGAGGTTTAACTGTCATCCTGTCATTGACTAGAGGGAGTTGGGAGGTTTAACTGTCATCCTGTCATTGACTAGAGGGAGTTGGGAGGTTTAACTGTCATCCTGTCATTGACTAGAGGGAGGTTTAACTGACATCCTGTCATTGACTATAGGGAGGTTTAACTGTCATCCTGTCATTGACTAGATTGGTGTTGGGAGGTTTAACTGTCATCCTGTCATTGACTAGAGGGAGTTGGGAGGTTTAACTGTCATCCTGTCATTGACTAGAGGGAGGTTTAACTGACATCCTGTCATTGACTATAGGGAGGTTTAACTGTCATCCTGTCATTGACTAGAGGGAGGTTTAACTGTCATCCTGTCATTGACTAGAGGGAGGTTTAACTGTCATCCTGTCACTGACTAGAGGGAGGTTTAACTGTCATCCTGTCATTGACTAGAGGGAGGTTGAACTGTCATCCTGTCATTGTCTAGAGGGAGGTGTAACTGTCATCCTGTCATTGTCTAGAGGGAGTTGAGAGGTTTAACTGTCATCCTGTCATTGACTAGAGGGAGGTTTAACTGTCATCCTGTCATTGACTAGAGGGTGTTGAGAGGTTTAACTGTCATCCTGTCATTAACTAGAGGGTGTTGGGAGGTTTAACTGTCATCCTGTCACTGACTAGAGGGTGTTGGGAGGTTTAACTGTCATCCTGTCATTGACTAGAGGGTGTTGAGAGGTTTAACTGTCATCCTGTCATTGACTAGAGGGAGGTTTAACTGTCATCATGTCACTGACTAGAGGGAGGTTTAACTGTCATCCTGTCATTGACTAGATGGTGTTGAGAGGTTTAACTGTCATCCTGTCATTGACTAGAGGGTGTTGAGAGGTTTAACTGTCATCCTGTCATTGACTAGAGGGAGGTTTAACTGTCATCATGTCATTGACTAGAGGGTGTTGAGAGGTTTAACTGTCCTCCTGTCAATGACTAGAGGGAGGTGTAACTGTCATCCTGTCATTGACTATAGGGAGGTTTAACTGTCATCCTGTCATTGACTAGAGGGAGGTTTAACTGTCATCATGTCATTGACTAGAGGGAGGTTTAACTGTCATCCTGTCATTGACTAGAGGGTGTTGAGAGGTTTAACTGTCATCCTGTCATTAACTAGAGGGTGTTGGGAGGTTTAACTGTCATCCTGTCATTGACTAGAGGGTGTTGGGAGGTTTAACTGTCATCCTGTCATTAACTAGAGGGTGTTGGGAGGTTTAACTGTCATCCTGTCATTGACTAGAGGGAGGTTGAACTGTCATCCTGTCATTGACTAGAGGGAGGTTGAACTGTCATCCTGTCATTGACTAGAGGGAGGTTTAACTGTCATCCTGTCATTGACTAGAGGGAGGTTTAACTGTCATCCTGTCATTGACTAGAGGGAGGTTTAACTGTCATCCTGTCATTGACTAGAGGGAGGTTGAACTGTCATCCTGTCATTGACTAGAGGGAGGTTTAACTGTCATCCTGTCATTGACTAGAGGGAGTTGTAACTGTCATCCTGTCATTGACTAGAGGGAGGTTTTAACTGTCATCCTGTCATTGACTAGATTAGTGTTGAGAGGTTTAACTGTCATCCTGTCATTGACTAGAGGGAGGTTTAACTGTCATCCTGTCATTGACTAGAGGGAGTTGGGAGGTTTAACTGTCATCCTGTCATTGACTAGAGGGAGTTGGGAGGTTTAACTGTCATCCTGTCATTGACTAGAGGGAGGTTTAACTGTCATCCTGTCATTGACTAGAGGGAGGTGTAACTGTCATCCTGTCATTGACTAGAGGGAGGTTTTAACTGTCATCCTGTCATTGACTAGATTAGTGTTGAGAGGTTTAACTGTCATCCTGTCATTGACTAGAGGGAGGTTGAACTGTCATCCTGTCATTGACTAGAGGGAGGTTGAACTGTCATCCTGTCATTGACTAGAGGGAGGTTTAACTGTCATCCTGTCATTGACTAGAGGGAGGTTTAACTGTCATCCTGTCATTAACTAGAGGGAGGTTGAACTGTCATCCTGTCATTGACTAGAGGGAGGTTTAACTGTCATCCTGTCATTAACTAGAGGGAGTTGGGAGGTTTAACTGTCATCCTGTCATTGACTAGAGGGAGGTTTAACTGTCATCCTGTCATTGACTAGAGGGAGGTTTAACTGTCATCCTGTCATTGACTAGAGGGAGGTTTAACTGTCATCCTGTCATTGACTAGAGGGAGGTTTAACTGTCATCCTGTCATTGACTAGAGGGATGTTTAACTGTCATCCTGTCATTGACTAGAGGGAGGTTTAACTGTCATCCTGTCATTGATTAGAGGGAGTTGGGAGGTTTAACTGTCATCCTGTCATTGACTAGAGGGAGTTGGGAGGTTTAACTGTCATCCTGTCATTGACTAGAGGGAGTTGGGAGGTTTAACTGTCATCCTGTCATTGACTAGAGGGAGGTTTAACTGACATCCTGTCATTGACTATAGGGAGGTTTAACTGTCATCCTGTCATTGACTAGATTGGTGTTGGGAGGTTTAACTGTCATCCTGTCATTGACTAGAGGGAGTTGGGAGGTTTAACTGTCATCCTGTCATTGACTAGAGGGAGGTTTAACTGACATCCTGTCATTGACTATAGGGAGGTTTAACTGTCATCCTGTCATTGACTAGAGGGAGGTTTAACTGTCATCCTGTCATTGACTAGAGGGAGGTTTAACTGTCATCCTGTCACTGACTAGAGGGAGGTTTAACTGTCATCCTGTCATTGACTAGAGGGAGGTTGAACTGTCATCCTGTCATTGTCTAGAGGGAGGTGTAACTGTCATCCTGTCATTGTCTAGAGGGAGTTGAGAGGTTTAACTGTCATCCTGTCATTGACTAGAGGGAGGTTTAACTGTCATCCTGTCATTGACTAG
Organism: Oncorhynchus gorbuscha; assembly: GCF_021184085.1. Taxonomy (NCBI): domain Eukaryota; kingdom Metazoa; phylum Chordata; class Actinopteri; order Salmoniformes; family Salmonidae; genus Oncorhynchus; species Oncorhynchus gorbuscha. Next base: position 15,474 of record NW_025746494.1, read on the forward strand.
AGGGTGTTGAGAGGTTTAACTGTCATCCTGTCATTAACTAGAGGGTGTTGGGAGGTTTAACTGTCATCCTGTCACTGACTAGAGGGTGTTGGGAGGTTTAACTGTCATCCTGTCATTGACTAGAGGGTGTTGAGAGGTTTAACTGTCATCCTGTCATTGACTAGAGGAGGTTTAACTGTCATCATGTCACTGACTAGAGGGAGGTTTAACTGTCATCCTGTCATTGACTAGATGGTGTTGAGAGGTTTAACTGTCATCCTGTCATTGACTAGAGGGTGTTGAGAGGTTTAACTGTCATCCTGTCATTGACTAGAGGAGGTTTAACTGTCATCATGTCATTGACTAGAGGGAGTTGAGAGGTTTAACTGTCATCCTGTCATTGACTAGAGGGAGGTTTAACTGTCATCCTGTCATTGACTAGAGGGTGTTGAGAGGTTTAACTGTCATCCTGTCATTAACTAGAGGGTGTTGGGAGGTTTAACTGTCATCCTGTCATTGACTAGAGGGTGTTGGGAGGTTTAACTGTCATCCTGTCATTAACTAGAGGGTGTTGGGAGGTTTAACTGTCATCCTGTCATTGACTAGAGGGAGGTTTAACTGTCATCCTGTCATTGACTAGAGGGGGGTGTAACTGTCATCCTGTCATTGACTAGAGGGAGGTTTTAACTGTCATCCTGTCATTGACTAGAGGGAGGTTTAACTGTCATCCTGTCATTGACTAGATTAGTGTTGAGAGGTTTAACTGTCATCCTGTCATTGACTAGAGGGAGGTTTAACTGTCATCCTGTCATTGACTAGATTAGTGTTGAGAGGTTTAACTGTCATCCTGTCATTGACTAGAGGGAGGTTTAACTGTCATCCTGTCATTGACTAGAGGGAGGTTTAACTGTCATCCTGTCATTGACTAGATTAGTGTTGAGAGGTTTAACTGTCATCCTGTCATTGACTAGAGGTAGGTTTAACTGTCATCCTGTCATTGACTAGAGGGAGGTTTAACTGTCATCCTGTCATTGACTAGAGGGAGGTTTAACTGTCATCCTGTCATTGACTAGATTAGTGTTGAGAGGTTTAACTGTCATCCTGTCATTGACTAGAGGGAGGTTTAACTGTCATCCTGTCATTGACTAGATTAGTGTTGAGAGTTTTAACTGTCATCCTGTCATTGACTGGAGGGAGGTTTAACTGTCATCCTGTCATTGACTAGAGGGAGGTTTAACTGTCATCCTGTCATTGACTAGAGGGAGGTTTAACTGTCATCCTGTCATTGACTAGATTAGTGTTGAGAGGTTTAACTGTCATCCTGTCATTGACTAGAGGAGGTTTAACTGTCATCCTGTCATTGACTAGAGGGAGGTTTAACTGTCATCCTGTCATTGACTAGATTAGTGTTGAGAGGTTTAACTGTCATCCTGTCATTGACTAGAGGGAGGTTTAACTGTCATCCTGTCATTGACTAGATTAGTGTTGAGAGGTTTAACTGTCATCCTGTCATTGACTAGAGGGAGGTTTAACTGTCATCCTGTCATTGACTAGATTAGTGTTGAGAGGTTTAACTGTCATCCTGTCATTGACTAGATTAGTGTTGAGAGGTTTAACTGTCATCCTGTCATTGACTAGAGGGAGGTTTAACTGTCATCCTGTCACTGACTAGAGGGAGGTTGAACTGTCATCCTGTCATTGACTAGAGGGAGGTTGAACTGTCATCCTGTCATTGACTAGAGGGAGGTTTAACTGTCATCCTGTCATTGACTAGAGGGAGGTTTAACTGTCATCCTGTCATTAACTAGAGGGAGTTGGGAGGTTTAACTGTCATCCTGTCATTGACTAGAGGGAGGTTTAACTGTCATCCTGTCATTGACTAGAGGGAGGTTTAACTGTCATCCTGTCATTGACTAGAGGGAGGTTTAACTGTCATCCTGTCATTGACTAGAGGGAGTTGGGAGGTTTAACTGTCATCCTGTCATTGACTAGAGGGAGTTGGGAGGTTTAACTGTCATCCTGTCATTGACTAGAGGGAGTTGGGAGGTTTAACTGTCATCCTGTCATTAACTAGAGGGAGTTGGGAGGTTTAACTGTCATCCTGTCATTGACTAGTGTAACGTCGTTCGTCTGTTGTATGAAGAGAGTCAGACCGAAATGCAGCGTGTTGGTTACTCATGACTTTAATGAAGATAATCGCGGTGCATGAAATAACTGAATAAATACAAAAACAACAAACGGAACGTGAAACCTATTACAGCCTATCTGGTGAACACTACACAGAGACAGGAACGTGAAACCTATTACAGCCTATCTGGTGAACACTACACAGAGACAGGAACGTGAAACCTATAACAGCCTATCTGGTGAACACTACACAGAGACAGGAACGTGAAACCTATTACAGCCTATCTGGTGAACACTACACAGAGACAGGAACGTGAAACCTATTACAGCCTATCTGGTGAACACTACACAGAGACAGGAACGTGAAACCTATTACAGCCTATCTGGTGAACACTACACAGAGACAGGAACGTGAAACCTATTACAGCCTATCTGGTGAACACTACACAGAGACAGGAACGTGAAACCTACTACAGCCTATCTGGTGAACACTACACAGAGACAGGAACAAACACCCACAAAATACTCAGCGAAAGTCAGGCTGTCTAAATACGGTTCTCACTCAGAGACAACAACAAGCACCTGACTCTGATTGAGAATCGCCCCAGGCAGCCAAGCCTAACTAGACACACCCCTAATCATACACAATCCCTATTACTACAAACCCCAATACGAAACACAACATATAAACCCATGTCACACCCTGGCCTACCCAAACATATACCAAAAACACAAAATACAATGACCAAGGCGTGACAACTAGATTGGTGTTGAGGAGTTTAACTGTCCTCCTGTCATTGACTATCAGAAACTTTCTGTCCAAAAATGATGCAGAAAAATTAATCCATGCTTTTGTCACTTCTAGGTTAGACTACTGCAATGCTCTATTTTCCGGCTACCCGGATAAAGCACTAAATAAACTTCAGTTAGTGCTAAATACGGCTGCTAGAATCCTGACTAGAACCAAAAAATTTGATCATATTACTCCAGTGCTAGCCTCTCTACACTGGCTTCCTGTCAAAGCAAGGGCTGATTTCAAGGTTTTACTGCTAACCTACAAAGCATTACATGGGCTTGCTCCTACCTACCTCTCTGATTTGGTCCTACCGTACATACCTATACGTACGCTACGGTCACAAGACGCAGGCCTCCTAATTGTCCCTAGAATTTCTAAGCAAACAGCTGGAGGCAGGGCTTTCTCCTATAGAGCTCCATTTTTATGGAACGGTCTGCCTACCCATGTCAGAGACGCAAACTCGGTCTCAACCTTTAAGTCTTTACTGAAGACTCATCTCTTCAGTGGGTCATATGATTGAGTGTAGTCTGGCCCAGGAGTGGGAAGGTGAACGGAAAGGCTCTGGAGCAACGAACCGCCCTTGCTGTCTCTGCCTGGCCGGTTCCCCTTTTTCCACTGGGATTCTCTGCCTCTAACCCTGTTACGGGGGCTGAGTCACTGGCTTGCTGGGGCTCTCTCGTGCCGTCCCTGGGGGGGTGCGTCACCTGGGTGGGTTGATTCACTGTTGTGGTCGGCCTGTCTGGGTTTCCCCCCTTTGGGTTGTACCGTGTCGGAGATCTTTGTGGGCTATACTCGGCCTTGTCTCAGGATGGTAAGTTGGTGGTTGTAGATTTCCCTCTAGTGGTGTGGGGGCTGTGCTTTGGCAAAGTGGGTGGGGTTATATCCTTCCTGTTTGGCCCTGTCCGGGGTGTCCTCGGATGGGGCCACAGTGTCTCCTGACCCCTCCTGTCTCAGCCTCCAGTATTTATGCTGCAGTAGTTTATGTGTCGGGGGGCTAGGGTCAGTTTGTTTATCTGGAGTACTTCTCCTGTCCTATTCGGTGTCCTGTGTAAATCTAAGTGTGCGTTCTCTAATTCTCTCCTTCTCTCCTTCTTTCTCTCTCTCGGAGGACCTGAGCCCTAGAACCATGCCCCAGGACTACCTGACATGATGACTCCTTGCTGTCCCCAGTCCACCTGGCCATGCTGCTGCTCCAGTTTCAACTGGCCTGGGCCCTAGGACCATGTCCCAGGACTACCTGACATGAGGACTCCTTGCTGTCCCCAGTCCACCTGGCCATGCTCCTGCTCCAGTTTCAACTGTTCTGCCTTGCTATTATTCAACCATGCTGGTCATTTATGAACATTTGAACATCTTGGCCACGTTCTGTTATAATCTCCACCCGGCACAGCCAGAAGAGGACTGGCCACCCCACATATGCTCTCTCTAATTCTCTCTTTCTTTCTCTCTCTCGGAGGACCTGAGCCCTAGGACCGTGCCCCAGGACTACCTGACATGATGGCTCCTTGCTGTCCCCAGTCCACCTGACTGTGCTGCTGCTCCAGTTTCAACTGTTCTGCCTTATTATTATTTGACCATGCTGGTCATTTATGAACATTTGAACATCTTGGTCATTTTCTGTTATAATCTCTACCCGGCACAGCCAGAAGAGGACTGGCCACCCCACATAGCCCGGTTCCTCTCTAGGTTTCTTCCTAGGTTTTGGCCTTTCTAGGGAGTTTTTCCTAGCCACCGTGCTTTTACACCTGCATTGTTTGCTGTTTGGGGTTTTAGGCTGGGTTTCTGTACAGCACTTTGAGATATCAGCTGATGTACGAAGGGCTATATAAATAAATTTGATTTGATTTGATTTGATTTGACTAGATTGGTGTTGGGAGGTTTAACTGTCATCCTGTCATTGACTAGAGGGTGTTGAGAGGTTTAACTGTCATCCTGTCATTAACTAGAGGGTGTTGGGAGGTTTAACTGTCCTCCTGTCATTGACTAGATTAGTGTTGAGAGGTTTAACTGTCATCCTGTCATTGACTAGAGGGAGGTTTAACTGTCATCCTGTCATTGACTAGAGGGTGTTGAGAGGTTTAACTGTCATCCTGTCATTGACTAGAGGGTGTTGAGAGGTTTAACTGTCATCCTGTCATTGACTAGAGGGAGGTGTAACTGTCATCCTGTCATTGACTAGAGGGAGGTTTAACTGTCATCCTGTCATTGACTAGAGGGAGGTTTAACTGTCATCCTGTCATTGACTAGAGGGAGGTTTAACTGTCATCCTGTCATTGACTAGAGGGAGGTTGGGAGGTTTAACTGTCATCCTGTCATTGACTAGATTAGTGTTGAGAGGTTTAACTGTCATCCTGTCATTGACTAGAGGGAGTTGGGAGGTTTTAACTGTCATCCTGTCATTGACTAGAGGGAGGTTTAACTGTCATCCTGTCATTAACTAGAGCAGGGGTGTCAAAGTCAAATGGACGGAGGGCCAAATAAAAAATTTAGCTACAAGCCGAGGGCCGGACTGTTCGAATGTTCATTGAAATTTTTTTAAATGACGCATATAGTCTAGTGAACCTAATTGAACCTACTGAAAACCTAACAAATATATTCCAATATGATCAGATAAATAAAGCAATATTTTCTTATGGCTCTGTCAGTAATCTTTAATTTTCAACAGACACAAAAGACAAATTTCCTGGCAGCTGGGAAAGTGGCTCAAATTTTCTTTCCGCATCTGCGTCTCCCACAGAGTCAGTTTGGTTTTAAATGCCTTCACTGTACTGTACATATCAGAGATGACACGATCCCGACCCTGCAGCTGCAAGTTCATTGCATTCAGATGACTCGTAATGTCACACAGAAAAGCCATTTCACACAGAAACATTTCGTCTCGGAGTTGTGTTGTGTCTTTCCCTTTGCTGTCCAAGAACAGACAAATCTCCTCACGAAGCTCGAAACATCTTTGAAGCACCTTTCCCTGGCTTAGCCATCGCACCTCTGTGTGATAAGGCAAATCACCATGCTCCGTTTCTAACTCCGTCAGAAATGCCTTGAACTGGCGGTGATTCAAACCTTTGGCTCTGATAAAGTTAACTGTGCGCGTGATGATGCTCATTACATGCTCCATTTTCAAGGCTTTACCGCACAACGCTTCCTGGTGTATGATACAATGATAAGCTGTCAGCTCACCTGTCGCGTTTTCCTCTTGCATCTTTTCCCGTATCTTCTCCACCAGTCCGCTCCTGTGTCCACACATCGCAGGTGCTCCGTCGGTTGTCAAACCCACGAGTTTTTCCCAAGGCAGCTCCATCTCATTTACACATCTTGACACCTCTTCATACAAATCATGCCCCGTAGTTGTGCCATGCATAGGACGTAAAGCCAAAAACTCCTCTGTCACGCTTAGGCTGGAGTCCACTCCGCGGATGAAAATTGACAACTGGGCAATGTCAGAAATGTCGGTGCTCTCATCCACAGCCAAGGAATATGCAATGAAATATTTTCCCTTTTTCACAAGCTGCTCTTTTAGATTGATGGACAACTGGTCTACTCTCTCGGCAATGGTGTTTCTGCTCAGACTCACATTTAAAAAGAGTTGCCTTTTTTCTGGGCAAACTTCGTCACAAACTTTAATCATGCAGTTTTTGATGAAATCCCCTCCGTAAATGGCCGGGCTGATTTAGCGATCTCTTCTGCCAAAATAAAACTGGCCTTGACAGCAGCCTGGCCTTGTGATTTGGCTTTTTTGAACAGAGCCTGTCGAGATTTGAGGCCTCGTTTTAATTCCTCTGCCTTTTGTAGCCTTTGTTCCATGTCCATATTCTTGTTTTTGTCCGCGTGTTTCGTTTCATAATGTCGTCTCAGATTATACTCTTTCAGTACCGCCACACTTTCTCCACACAGAAGACACACAGGTTTTCCAGCTACCTCCGTGAACAAATACTCCGACTCCCACCTTGTTTGAAACCCCGGTTCTCAGTGTCCACCTTCCGTTTTGCCATTTTTGATGGGTATCTGAAAGTAAATTTTACTGTGATGCTGACAACTGCTGTGCCAATAAATATTGAAATGAAGCAGCCTACTGCTCGGTGCGTCACCGTTGCATTGTGGGAAATGTAGTATTGGTGCGTGTAAAAGATCTGCGGGCTGCCGGCTTGCTGCGGTCTGCGGGCCGGTTCTAATAACAAATCAAGATCATCCCAGGGGCCGTAAAAAACCTTCTCGCGGGCCGGATGTGGCCCGCGGGCCTTGACTCTGACATATGTGAACTAGAGGGAGTTGGGAGGTTTAACTGTCATCCTGTCATTGACTAGAGGAGTTGGGAGGTTTAACTGTCATCCTGTCATTGACTAGAGGGAGGTTTAACTGTCATCCTGTCATTGACTAGAGGGAGGTTTAACTGTCATCCTGTCATTTACTAGAGGGAGTTGGGAGGTTTAACTGTCATCCTGTCATTGACTAGAGGGAGTTGGGAGGTTTAACTGTCATCCTGTCATTGACTAGAGGGAGTTGGGAGGTTTAACTGTCATCCTGTCATTGACTAGAGGGAGTTGGGGTGTTTAACTGTCATCCTGTCATTGACTAGAGGGAGGTTTTAACTGTCCTCCTGTCAATGACTAGATTGGTGTTGGGAGGTTTAACTATATAGCTGGACAAGTGTTGGTGTTTCCTAATCTGGAGAGAAACTTATAGAAATGGATGGGGTCCTTATGCAGCTTTGAGAGAAGGGGAATAGCGAGGTGGGAGTTTTGGTTTTACAGATATCAGGAATTATATGTGGTGGAGAGAGTGAGAGAGATAACAAGCCACTTTCCATGCAAATAAAGCTTATTGAATTGAGAAAGGGAGACGCTCACAGAGGGAGATAAAGAAAGGTGGTTGTTCAAGTCTTTGTATTTGACTTCCAGGCTGAAACCACCTCCCCTTGTCTCCACTACATCCCCATACTACCTCTATTACAACCTCCCCATGTCTCCACTACATCCTCATACTGCCTCTATTACAACCTCCCCATTTCTCCACTACATCCCCATACTACCTCTATTACAACCTCCCCATGTCTCCACTACCTCTATTACAACCTCCCCATGTCTCCACTACATCCCCATACTACCTCTGTTACAACCTCCCCATGTCTCCACTACATCCCCATACTACCTCTATTACAACCTCCCCATGTCTCCACTACCTCTATTACAACCTTCCCATGTCTCCACTACCTCTATTACAACCTCCCCATGTCTCCACTACCTCTATTACAACCTCTATTACAACCTCCCCATGTCTCCACTACCTCTACCACTACCTCTATTACAACCTCCCCATGTCTCCACTACCTCTATTACAACCTCTATTACAACCTCCCCATGTCTCCATTACCTCTATTACAACCTCCCCATGTCTCCACTACCTCTATTACAACCTCCACATGTCTCCACTGCCTCTATTACAACCTCTATTACAACCTCCCCATGTCTCCACTACCTCTATTACAACCTCCCCATGTCTCCACTACCTCTATTACAACCTCTATTACAACCTCCCCATGTCTCCACTACCTCTATTACAACCTCCCCATGTCTCCACTACCTCTATTACAACCTCTATTACAACCTCCCCATGTCTCCACTACCTCTACCACTACCTCTATTACAACCTCCCCATGTCTCCACTACCTCTACCACTACCTCTATTACAACCTCCCCATGTCTCCACTACCTCTATTGCAACCTCTATTACAACCTCCACATGTCTCCACTATCTCTATTACAACCTCCACATGTCTCCACTACCTCTATTACAACCTCCACATGTCTCCACTACCTCTATTACAACCTCCACATGTCTCCACTACCTCTATTACAACCTCCACATGTCTCCACTACCTCTATTACAACATCCCCATGTCTCCACTACCTCTATTACAACCTCCCCATGTCTCCACTACCTCTATTACAACCTCCCCATGTCTCCACTACCTCTATTACAACCTCCCCATGTCTCCACTACCTCTATTACAACCTCCCCATGTCTCCACTACCTCTATTACAACCTCCCTGTCTCAACTACCTCTATTACAACCTCCCCATGTCTCCACTACCTCTATTACAACCTCCCCATGTCTCCACTACCGCTATTACAACCTCCCCATGTCTCCACTACCTCTATTACAACCTCTATTACAACCTCCCCATGTCTCCACTACCTCTATTACAACCTCCCCATGTCTCCACTACCTCTACCACTACCTCTATTACAACCTCCCCATGTATCCACTACCTCTATTACAACCTCCCCATGTCTCCACTACCTCTATTACAACCTCCCCATGTCTCCACTACCTCTATTACAACCTCCCCATGTCTCCACTACCTCTATTACAACCTCCCCATGTCTCCACTACATCCTCATGCTACCTCTACCACCACCACCCTCCACTACATCATCATACTACATCTACCACCACCACCCTTCACTACATCCTCATACTACCTCTACCACCACCACCCTTCACTACAGCCTCATACTACCTCTACCACCACCACCCTCCACTACATCCTCATACTACCTCTACTACCACCACCCTCCACTACATCCTCATACTACCTCTACCACCACCCTCCACTACATCCTCATACTACCTCTACCACCACCCTCCACTACATCCTCATACTACCTCTACCACCCCCAGCCTCCACTACATCCTCATACTACCTTTACCACCACCCTCCACTACATCTTCATACTACCTCTACCACCACCACCCTCCACTACAGCCTCATACTACCTCTACCACCACCACCCTCCACCACATCCTCATACTACCTCTACCACTCCCACCCTTCACTACAGCCTCATACTACCTCTACCACTGAAAGGTAGCATGTTTAGCCACACTGTGTAGCCATGCTCCAGGAGCAGATGTGTAGGTGGTTGGAGGTGATTTTCTTTGGCGTTGAATGGTAGGATTAGTTAAAGACGGGCCAGGGAGCGACCGGCAACACATACAGCATTTAGTCACACTGTCAGAGGCCTGCTTACGGAGTTTCACACTAAGCAGGGTCCTGGGTAGAAGTCTAGCTAACCTAACTAACAGCCCTACAGCTTTGGAACACACTGCAAACATTGGAACACACTACTCCAAGACCGGAACATACTGCAAACATTGGAACACACTACTCCAAGATTGGAACACACTGCAAACATTGGAACACACTGCAAACATTGGAACACACTACTCCAAGATCGGAACACACTACTCCAACATTGGAGCACACTACTCAAGATCGGAACACACTGCAAACATTGGAACACACTACTCCAAGATCGGAACACACTGCAAACATTGGAACACACTACTCCAAGATCGGAACACACTGCAAACATTGGAACACACTACTCCAAGATCGGAACACACTACTCTTTAGAAGGGAACACACTACTGTTTAGAAGGGAACACACTACTGTTTAGAAGGGAACACACTACTGTTTAGAAGGGAACACACTACTGTTTAGAAGGGAACACACTACTGTTTAGAAGGGAACACACTACTGTTTAGAGGGAACACACTACTTCAACACTGGATCACACTACAACATGGAAACACACTGGGACCCTTTTTGGTTTCAGGTGCTACCCTCTCTGGAAAGGATTCTACATGGAACCCAAAGGTTTCTACATGGAACCCAAAGGTTTCTACATGGAACCCAAAGGTTTCTACATGGAACCCAAAGGTTTCTACATGGAACCCAAAAGGTTTCTACATGGAACCCAAAGGTTTCTACATGGAACCCAAAAGGATTCTACATGGAACCCAAAAGGTTTCTACATGGAACCAAATAGGATTCTACCTGGAACCAAAAAATTATTCTACCTGGAACCAAAAATGATTCTACCTGGAACCAAATAGGATTCTACCTGGAACCAAAAAGGATTCTACCTGGAACCAAAAAAATGTTTTTCCTATGAGGAACAGCTGAATAACCCTTATAGGTTCTAGATACAGTGCCTTGCGAAAGTATTCAGCCCCCTTGAACTTTGCGACCTTTTGCCACATTTCAGGCTTCAAACATAAAGATATAAAACTGTATTTTTTTGTGAAGAATCAACAACAAGTGGGACACAATCATGAAGTGGAACGACATTTATTGGATATTTCAAACTTTTTTTAACAAATCAAAAACTGAAAAATTGGTTGTGCAAAATCATTCAGCCCCCTTAAGTTAATACTTTGTAGCGCCACCTTTTGCTGCGATTACAGCTGTAAGTCACTTGGGGTATGTCTCTATCAGTTTTGCACATCGAGAGACTGAATTTTTTTCCCATTCCTCCTTGCAAAACAGCCCGAGCTCAGTGAGGTTGGATGGAGAGCATTTGTGAACAGCAGTTTTCAGTTCTTTCCACAGATTCTCGATTGGATTCAGGTCTGGACTTTGACTTGGCCATTCTAACACCTGGATAGGTTTATTTTTGAACCATTCCATTGTAGATTTTGCTTTATGTTTTGGATCATTGTCTTGTTGGAAGACAAATCTCCGTCCCAGTCTCAGGTCTTTTGCAGACTCCATCAGGTTTTCTTCCAGAATGGTCCTGTATTTGGCTCCATCCATCTTCCCATCAATTTTAACCATCTTCCCTGTCCCTGCTGAAGAAAAGCAGGCCCAAACCATGATGCTGCCACCACCATGTTTGACAGTGGGGATGGTGTGTTCAGGGTGATGAGCTGTGTTGCTTTTACGCCAAACATAACGTTTTGCATTGTTGCCAAAAAGAGCACCTTCTTCCACATGTTTGGTGTGTCTCCCAGGTGGCTTGTGGCAAACTTTAAACAACACTTTTTATGGATATCTTTAAGAAATGGCTTTCTTCTTGCCACTCTTCCATAAAGGCCAGATTTGTGCAATATACGACTGATTGTTGTCCTATGGACAGAGTCTCCCACCTCAGCTGTAGATCTCTGCAGTTCATCCAGAGTGATCATGGGCCTCTTGGCTGCATCTCTGATCAGTCTTCTCCTTGTATGAGCTGAAATTTTAGAGGGACGGCCAGGTCTTGGTAGATTTGCAGTGGTCTGATACTCCTTCCATTTCAATATTATCGCTTGCACAGTGCTCCTTGGGATGTTTAAAGCTTGGGAAATCTTTTTGTATACAAATCCGGCTTTAAACTTCTTCACAACAGTATCTCGGACCTGCCTGGTGTGTTCCTTGTTCTTCATGATGTTCTCTGCGCTTTTAACGGACCTCTGAGACTATCACAGTGCAGGTGCATTTATACGGAGACTTGATTACACACAGGTGGATTGTATTTATCATCATTAGTCATTTAGGTCAACATTGGATCATTCAGAGATCCTCACTGAACTTCTGGAGAGAGTTTGCTTCACTGAAAGTAAAGGGGCTGAATAATTTTGCACGCCCAATTTTTCAGTTTTTGATTTGTTAAAAAGTTTGAAATATCCAATAAATGTCGTTCCACTTCATGATTGTGTCCCACTTGTTGTTGATTCTTCACAAAAAAAATACATTTTTATATCTTTGTTTGAAGCCTGAAATGTGGCAAAAGGTCGCAAAGTTCAAGGGGGCCGAATACTTCCGCAAGGCACTGTATCACCAGGTTTTTTTTCTTAGGAGGTACCTATAGCAACGGGCTGCTGGAGGGTACCTATAGCAACGGGCTGCTGTTGGGCGAAACACAAACTCCAGACTGTGGCTGTAATGAACTCTGTCGTGTTGTAGCTAATTGAATGACCTGCCACTCAGGTGGTGTAATAGATGACCCTCCAGCTACATACATGGAGCATCACTTGAAGCAGGTGCAGCTGGTACACAGGTGGAACAACATCACTTCTGATGAAGAAGTGACACATTTTGGCTCCGCTGGTCCAGAGATGATTGATATCACATCCACGCATTAACGATTTACCTACAGGTGTAATTTGCCTTCACCCCCCTTTCTCTCGCTCTCTCTCTGTCGCTCTCAGCTCCCCCTCTCTCTCACCTCCCTCCTCCCTCTCTCTCTTTGTGTGTGTGTTTACCTAGCTCTGTTTTAATCAAAGCATGCAGCTGTTCGTCTCTCCAGTGAGTGGAGTGTGTGTTTGTGGAAGGAAGAGCAAGAGAGACGATGAGAGAGAGAGAGAGAGAGAGAGAGAGACGATGAGAGAGAGAGAGACGATGAGAGAGAGAGAGACGATGAGAGAGAGAGAGACGATGAGAGAGAGAGAGACGATGAGAGAGAGAGAGAGAGACGAGACGAGAGAGAGAGAGAGAGACGATGAGAGAGAGAGAGACGATGAGAGAGAGAGAGACGATGAGAGAGAGAGACGATGAGAGAGAGAGACGATGAGAGAGAGAGAGACGATGAGAGAGAGAGAGACGATGAGAGAGAGAGAGACGATGAGAGAGAGAGAGAGACGATGAGAGAGAGAGAGAGACGATGAGAGAGAGAGAGACGATGAGAGAGAGAGAGACGATGAGAGAGAGAGAGAGAGAGAGAGAGACGATGAGAGAGAGAGAGACGATGAGAGCGAGAGAGAGACGATGAGAGAGAGAGAGAGACGATGAGAGAGAGAGAGACGATGAGAGAGAGAGAGACGATGAGAGAGAGAGAGAGAGACGATGAGAGAGAGAGAGAGAGAGAGAGAGAGACGATGAGAGAGAGAGAGACGAGAGAGAGAGAGAGAGAGACGATGAGAGAGAGAGAGCGATGAGAGAGAGAGACGATGAGAGAGAGAGACGATGATGAGAGAGAGAGAGACGATGAGAGAGAGAGACGATGAGAGAGAGAGAGAGAGACGATGAGAGAGAGAGAGACGATGAGAGATAGACTTAAGGAAAAAGGACGACAGAGAGACAGAATAAAGAAAGAGACGAGGGTTGAGAGAAACAGGCGGAAAAAGGAGAGAGAGAAGGATGAGAGAGAGAGGGGGATGAGAGAGAGAGAGGGAGGAGGGATGAGAGAGAGAGAGAGATGGATGAGAGAGAGAGGGGGTAACAATGAGAGATAGTGGAAATCATTACAGGTGATGGGGACTTGGGCGAAGCTCAAGCAGCTCAATAACAGCATTGTTTGTTCCCACGGAAGATCCGCTTTTAAAAGAATGCAACCAGTGCAAGAGGCTCTCTGTTTCTCTTTCCACACTCTTCCCCTCCTTCCCCAACCTTCACTCAAAAAAACCCATATCCTCTCCTCTTCCTCACGTATCGACAAAATATGCGTCACTTTTCTCGGCCGCTAATGTTTTCAACATCGCTTTACAAAGCAAATGCAAAACCAGTATAGAACTTGTGAGTAAAGTCAATGTTTAAAAATAACATGCAGACATTAATTATACATGTGTTATTTTACACTGTAGGGTATGGAGAACACGCATGCACGCACACACACTCACACACACACACACGCAAGCACACTCACACACGCACGCACACACGCACACCACACCACACCACACCACACCACACCACACCACACACACACACACACACACACACACACACACACACACACACACACACACACACACACACACACACACACACACACACACACACACACACACACACACACACACACACACACGGATCCATTAATCTGCCAAACACATAAATGCATATAATTATATTGTCCTTCTCATC
>NW_025746494.1:42500-108587 GCF_021184085.1 Oncorhynchus gorbuscha
TGGATATGTGATAGGCAGCCATTTTGAGAACACGATTGTTTTGTGTGGATATGTGACAGGCAGCCATTTTGAGAACACATTTGTTTTGTGGACATGTGACAGGCAGCCATTTTGAGAACACGATTGTTTTGTGTGGATATGTGACAGGCAGCCATTTTGAGAACACGATTGTTTTGTGTGGACATGTCAGCCATTTTGAGAACACGAGTGTGGACATGTGACAGGCAGCCATTTTGAGAACACGATTGTTTTGTGTGGTCATGTGACAGGCAGACATTTTGAGAACACGATTGTTTTGTGTGGACATGTGACAGGCAGCCATTTTGAGAACAGATTGTTTTGTGTGGACTGACAGGCAGACATTTTGAGAATGATTGTTTTGTGTGGACATGTGACAGGCAGCCATTTTGAGAACATGATTGTGTGGACATGTGACAGGCAGCCATTTTGAGAACATTGTTTTGTGTGGACATGTGACAGTCAACCATTTTGAGAACACGATTGTTTTGTGTGGACATGTGACAGGCAGCCATTTTGAGAACACGATTGTTTTGTGGACATGTGACAGGCAGCCATTTTGAGAACAACCATTTTGTGTGGACATGTGACAGGCAGCCATTTTGATCATTGTTTTGTGTTATCAGGCAGCCATTTTGAGAATCATTTGTTTTGTGTGGACATGTGACAGGCAGCCATTTTGAGAACACGATTGTTTTGTGTGGACATGTGACAGGCAGCCATTTTGAGAACACGATTGTTTTGTGTGGACATGTGACAGGCAGCCATTTTGAGAACACGATTGTTTTGTGTGGACATGTGACAGGCAGCCATTTTGAGAACACGATTGTTTTGTGTGGACATGTGACAGGCAACCATTTTGAGAACACGATTGTTTTGTGTGGACATGTGACAGGCAGCCATTTTGAGAACACGATTGTTTTGTGTGGACATGTGACAGGCAGCCATTTTGAGAACACGATTGTTTTGTGTGGACATGTGACAGGCAGCCATTTTGAGAACACGATTGTTTTGTGTGGACATGTGACAGGCAGCCATTTTGAGAACACGATTGTTTTGTGTGGACATGTGACAGGCAGCCATTTTGAGAACACAGGCAGCCATTTTGAGAACACGATTGTTTTTGTGGACATGTGACAGGCAGCCATTTTGAGAACACGATTGTTTTTGTGGACATGTGACAGGCAGCCATTTTGAGAACACGATTGTTTTGTGGACATGTGACAGGCAGCCATTTTGAGAACACGATTGTTTTGTGTGGATATGTGATAGGCAGCCATTTTGAGAACACGATTGTTTTGTGTGGACATGTGACAGGCAGCCATTTTGAGAACACGATTGTTTTGTGGACATGTGACAGGCAGCCATTTTGAGAACACGATTGTTTTGTGGACATGTGACAGGCAGCCATTTTGGGGAAAGTACAGCTGTTCATTTCTGCATTCATCTTCACTGAATGTAACTTTTATGAATTACGCTTTTTATTTATTTTTTTACTTTGAGACGATTAACAAAGTTTACACAACGTTGTCTTTATGACAGTTTACGGCAGGGTTTTTTCCAACTCTGACCCTACGAGGTCAGGAGCCTGCTGGTTTTCTGTTCTACCTTAAAATGAACTGCCCCCACCTGGTGTGCCAGCTTTAAATCTGTCCCTAATTAGAGGGGAACATTGAAAAAACAACAACATTGGAACTGGCTCTGAGGTGCAGAGACGAGTTTGAGGGGCTTATAGCAACAACGTATTTGGAATGAACTGATTGGGTGGTTTTATAATGTCGGAGCTCTAGAACTCTAGAGACGACGAATCGCTAGTCCTTCCTTTAAAAAACACTGGTCTGGCTAGTGGAGTGTGAAGACACTACTTTAGTTGCTGTGTCTCAACGCATCGTAATGTGTGTGTAAGAGCAGGGAGGCCTGGGTAATTGGTCCTTTCTTCAGGTGTCAACTGCATTGTTTTGCTGGCCTGTCATATTTTACTCTGCAGCAGAATGAAAGTGGCCCCGGGCCAGTATATAGAGGTTGTTTAAAAATCAAGAGTGGAATCAATACTTTTTCTCTTTTACTCTCTCTCTCTCTCTCTCGCTCTCTCTCTGTCTCTCTCTCGCTCTCTCGCTCTCTCTCTGTCTCTCTGTCTCTCTGTCTCTGTCTCTCTCTCTCTCTCTCTCTGTCTCTCTCTCTCTCTCTCTCTCTCTCTCTCTCTCTCTCTCTCTCTCTCTCTCTCTCTCTCTCTGTGTCTCTCTCTCGCCTCTCTCTCTCTGTCTCTCTCTCGCCCTCTCTCTCTGTCTCTCTCTCTCTCTCTCTCTCTCTCTCTGTCTGTCTGTCTGTCTCTCTCCAGCGCTTCCAGCTAGTCCCATCAGAGATGAGAGAGTAGCAGGAGAAAACATACTTAGACGTTTATAAAAACCTTCCTTCTTAAAGACCTGGACAGATATGGATCTCTGACAGCCAGGGAACAATATGTTCCAAATGCCTCCCTGTTCACTTTTGTGGTGTACTACTGTTGACCACTACCTGTTATGGCTCTGTTCAGAAGTAGTGCAACTATACACGAAGTGCAGGAAAAGACCCTGGAGGACACAAAGATGGCCGCTGAGGGGGCTGGGCAATGGAACGGGAACAACTATCAAATATACTTTTTTAAATTTTTTATTTAACCTTTATTTAACTAGGCAAGAACAATCTATTTTACAATGACGGCCTAGGAACACTCGGCTACCTGCCTCCCCCCTCTAACCACTAGGCTACCTGCCTCCCCCCTCTAACCACTAGGCTACCTGCCTCCCCCCTCTAACCACTAGGCTACCTGCCTCCCCCTCTAACCACTAGGCTACCTGCCTCCCCCTCTAACCACTAGGCTACCTGCCTCCCCCTCTAAACTAGGACCAGGCTACCTGACCCTCCCCCTCTAACCACTAGGCTACCAGCCACCCCCTCTAACCACTAGGCTACCTGCCTCCCCCTCTAACCACCAGGCTACCTGCCCCCCCTCTAACCACTAGGCTACCTGCCTCCCCCTCTAACCACTAGGCTACCTGCCTCCCCCTCTAACCACTAGGATACCTGCCTCCCCCTCTAACCACTAGGCTACCTGCCTCCCCCTCTAACCACTAGACTACCAGCCTCCCCTCTAACCACTAGGCTACCTGCCCCCCTCTAACCACTAGACTACCTGCCTCCCCTCTAACCACTAGGCTACCTCCCCCTCTAACCCTCCCCCTCTAACCACCAGGCTACCTGCCTACCAGCCCCCCTCTAACCACTAGGCTACCTGCCTCCCCTCTAACCACTAGGCTACCTGCCTCCCCCTCTAACCACCAGGCTACCTGCCTCCCCCTCTAACCACTAGGCTACCTGCCTCCCCCTCTAACCACTAGGCTACCTGCCACCCCCTCTAACCACTAGGCTACCTGCCTCCCCCTCTAACCACTAGACTACCAGCCTCCCCTCTAACCACTAGGCTACCTGCCCACCCCCTCTAACCACTAGGCTACCTGCCTCCCCCTCTAACCACTAGGCTACCTGCCTCCCCCCTCTAACCACCAGGCTACCTGCCTCCCCCTCTAACCACTAGGCTACCTGCCTCCCCCTCTAACCACCAGGCTACCTGCCTCCCCCTCTAACCACCAGGCTACCTGCCTCCCCTCTAACCACTAGGCTACCTGCCTCCCCCTCTAACCACCAGGCTACCTGCCTCCCCCTCTAACCACTAGGCTACCTGCCTCCCCTCTAACCACCAGGCTACCTGCCACCCCTCCCCTCTAACCACCAGGCTACCTGCCTCCCCCTCTAACCACAGGCTACCTCCCCCTCTAACCACCAGGCTACCTGCCTCCCCCTCTAACCACTAGGCTACCTGCCTCCTCTAACCACTAGGCTACCTGCCACCCCCTGTACAGCAGTGTATTCTTGATGAAAATACAGATTTTGACAGATTGTGGCTTTCGACAGACAGATCAGATGTTCGACCAGAGACGGATCTCATATTCGTTCATCTTATCTTATCTCAGAGGTATCTTATCTTATCTTATCTTATCTCAGCGGTATCTTATCTTATCTTATCTCAGCGGTATCTTATCTTATCTTATCTCAGCGGTATCTTATCTTATCTTATCTTATCTCAGCGGTATCTTATCTTATCTTATCTTATCTCAGCGGTATCTTATCTTATCTTATCTTATCTCAGCGGTATCTTATCTTATCTTATCTTATCTTATCTCAGCGGTATCTTATCTTATATCTTATCTCAGCGGTATCTTATCTTATCTTATCTTATCTCAGCGGTATCTTATCTTATCTTATCTCAGCGGTATCTTATCTTATCTCAGCGGTATCTTATCTTATCTTATCTCAGCGGTATCAAAGGCTGGATCTGATCTTATCTTATCAGTATCAAAGGCTGGACAGTACGGAGGAATGAACCAGATACTGACCACCGATGACCAGGAACTGGCAAACCCCTTCCCCTTGGAGGACTATAAAGTCATTTCAGGCTTTGAGTTGTTTAATTGAAATATATATATATATTATAAAACAGCTCTTTGATTGAAAATATTCGCACAGTGAAAACTTCATCAGGACGATCCTCAAGGTTACATTCTGTTCAACTAATGAGCGATGGCCAAGGTAAACACACACACACACACACACACACACACACACACACACACACACACACACACACACACACACACACACACACACACACACACACACACACACACACACACACACACACACACACACACACACACACACACACACTCAGGCACACACACACACACACACACACACACACACACACACACACACACACACACACACACACACACACACACACACACACACACACACACACACACACACACACACACACACACACACACACACACACACACACACACACACACAGAGGATTCATTCCCACACACTGCGAAGCCAGTAATATCTGAACCTATTAATGATGTGCTGAGTAAATAAGGCTTTGATTGAATCCAATCCGATTAGGATGTGTGATCGCTGCCATCCAATGAGATTAGGATGTGTGATCGCTGCCATCCAATGGGATTAGGATGTGTGATCGCTGCCATCCAATGAGATTAGGATGTGTGATCGCTGCCATCCAATCCGATTAGGATGTGTGATCGCTGCCATCCAATCGAATTAGGCTGTGTGATCTCTGTCAAAGTGGAAACGCACTAGTCTAGGAAGAGATGGTTGCAGGGTCACATACAATGTGTGTGTGTTTTGTGAGGTAGTGCGTGTGTGTGTTTTGTGAGGTAGTGCGTGTGTGTGTGTGTTTTGTGAGGTAGTGCGTGTGTGTGTGTTTTGTGAAGTAGTGTGTGTGTGTGTCTGTATGAGGTAGTGTGTGTTTTGTAAGGTAGTGTGTGTGTTTTGTGAGGTAGTGTGTGTGTTTTGTGAGGTAGTGTGTGTTTTGTGAGGTAGTGTGTGTGTTTTGTGAGGTAGTGTGTGTGTTTATGTGAGGTAGTGTGTGTGTTTTGTGCGGTAGTGTGTGTGTTTTGTGAGGTAGTGTGTGTGTGTTTTGTGAGGTAGTGTGTGTGTGTTTTGTGAGGTAGTGTGTGTGTTATGTGAGGTAGTGTGTGTGTGTGTGTTATGTGAGGTAGTGTGTGTGTTATGTTCGATAGTGTGTGTGTTATGTGAGGTAGTGTGTGTGTTATGTGAGGTAGTGTGTGTGTTATGTTCGATAGTGTGTGTGTTATGTGAGGTAGTGTGTGTGTGTGTTATGTGAGGTATTGTGTGTGTGTTATGTGAGGTAGTGTGTGTGTGTTATGTGAGGTAGTGTGTGTGTTATGTTCGATAGTGTGTGTGTTATGTGAGGTAGTGTGTGTGTTATGTTCGATAGTGTGTGTGTTATGTGAGGTAGTGTGTGTGTTATGTTCGATAATGTGTGTGTTATGTGAGGTAGTGTGTGTGTTATGTGAGGTAGTGTGTGTGTTATGTGAGGTAGTGTGTGTGTTATGTGAGGTAGTGTGTGTGTTATGTGAGGTAGTGTGTGTGTTATGTGAGGTAGTGTGTGTGTTATGTTCGATAGTGTGTGTGTTATGTTCGATAGTGTGTATTTTTCTGTCCCTTCTGAAAATGTTCCCACCATCTGTATTTAACTTTCAAAACATTCTCTAACATCACTATGTCATTATTTTGCGGGTATTGTGTGTAGATATGGTGAGAGAAAACACACACCACGTTGTGGAATAAGTCAAGGGGTTTGAAGGGCACTGTACACGCACCTACGCTCGTGCACAAGCTCACGCGCACTCACAAACACACCAACGCAATTTATTCTTTCAACTAGGTAACCACACAACCAGCGCCCAGGGGAGAGAGAGGAGAGATGGAGAGGAGGAGGGAGGAGAGGTGGGAGGAGGAGAGAGGAGATTGAGGTGGTGACCGTTGTAGGATATTTTGTTGACAGGTACGATGAGGAGAGCATTCTGAAATAGATAGATACACCGGAAAGGTTATCAAAGTTAACACTGAAACACAGACACGGCTAAATATAGAGAGGGAGGCAGTGGTGGGAGGAGAGGAGGAGAGGAGGAGGGAGGGAGGAGGAGAGGAGGAGGAGGGGAGGAGGAGAGGGAGGAGAGGGGGAGAGGAGGATAGGGAGGAGAGGTGGGAGGAGGATAGGGGAGGGGAGGAGGGAGGAGAGGAGGAGAGGAGGAGGGAGGAGGGAGGAGAGGAGGAGGGAGGAGGAGGAGGGAGGAGAGGAGAGGAGGAGGAGAGGGAGGAGAGGAGGAGAGGAGGATAGGAGAGGAGAGGTGGAGGGGAGGAGGAGAGGTGGAGAGGAGGATAGGAGGATAGGGAGGAGAGGTGGGAGGAGAGGAGGAGAGGAGGAGAGGGAGGGAGAGGAGGAGAGGAGGAGAGGGAGGAGAGGAGGAGAGGAGGAGAGGGAGGAGAGGAGGAGAGGAGGATAGGAGAGGAGAGGTGGGAGGAGAGGAGGAGAGGTGGAGAGGAGGATAGGAGGATAGGGAGGAGAGGTGGGAGGAGAGGAGGAGAGGTGGAGGGGAGGAGAGGAGGAGAGAAGGAGAGGGAGGAGAGGAGGAGAGGAGGATAGGAGAGGAGATGAGGAGGAGAGGAGGAGAGGGGGGAGAGGAGGATAGGGGGAGAGGAGGAGGTTATCAAAGTTAACACTGAAACACAGACACGGCTAAATATAGAGAGGGAGGCAATGGTGGGAGGAGAGGAGGAGGGGAGGAGACGAGGTGGAGAGGAGGAGGGAGGCGAGGAGGAGAGGAGGAGAGGTGGATGGAGGAGATGAGGAGAGGTGGAGGGAGGAGAGGAGGAGGGAGGAGAGGAGGAGAGGTGGAGGGAGAGGGAGAGAGGAGGAGAGGAGGAGAGGTGGAGGGAGGAGAGGTGAGAGGAGGAGTGGTGGAGAGGAGGAGAGGTGGAGAGGAGAGGAGGAGGAGGGAGGAGAGAAGGAGTGGTGGAGAGGAGGAGAGGTGGAAAGGAGAGGAGGAGGAGGGAGGAGAGGTAGAGAGGTGGAGAGGAGGAGAGGAGGAGATGAGAGGTTGTGTGACAATGAGGAAGAAACAAAAATGTTGAACAATGACGAAAACACACCATATAAATCCTGTTAAAATACACACCGTTAATAACCTACAGGAATAATTTGAGCGGAAGGTGATTATCGTTGAGATGGAAACACATGAACAAACAACATGGCCGCCGCCAAAGGAAGTCCAACCCCATATTGATATTGGTTATGGGGCCACACTAGACTTTATACTAATACATTGTAAGGGACTGTGGGAAGTCCAACCCCATATTGATATTGGTTATGGGGCCACACTAGACTTTATACTAATACATTGTAAGGGACTGTGAATATTCTCACGGCCGTTGAATGAAGAGGACCAAGGTGCAGCGTGGTGAGCGTTCATATTCTTTTATTTAATAAATGACGCAGACAAAAACAATAAACACAACAAAAACAAACCGTGAAGCTAAAGACTATGTGCCCTAAACAAAGTCAACTTCCCACAAAGAAAGGAGGGAAAAAGAGCTACCTAAGTATGGTTCCCAATCAGAGACAACGATAGACAGCTGTCCCTGATTGAGAGTCATACCCCGGCCAAAAACAGAGAAATACAAAAACATAGAAAATAGAACATAGAATGCCCACCCCAAATCACATTTTTAAATTCAACACACCTTCCTTGTTGTCACGTCAAAGCAACAACATGAGCCTTGAGTTGGTTCCATGAAAGATACAGCAGATAATTATTATCACTCATGGAAATAAAGCGAGGCAATAATGTGTTTTATGTAACCTTCAGGGGCAGCAGGGAAGCCTAGTGGTTAGAGTGGAGTGGCGGCAGGGTAGCCTAGTGGTTAGAGTGGAGAGGTGGCAGGGTAGCCTAGTGGTTAGAGTGGAGAGGCGGCAGGGTAGCCTAGTGGTTAGAGTGAAGAGGTGGCAGGGTAGCCTAGTGGTGGTAGGGTAGCCTAGTGGTTAGAGTGGAGTGGCGGCAGGGTAGCCTAGTGGTTAGAGTGGAGTGGTGGCAGGGTAGCCTAGTGGTTAGAGTGGAGTGGCGGCAGGGTAGCCTAGTGGTTAGAGTGGAGAGGTGGTAGGGTAGCCTAGTGGTTAGAGTGGAGTGGCGGCAGGGTAGCCTAGTGGTTGGCAGGGTAGACTAGTGGTTAGAGTGGAGGGTGGCAGGGTAGCCTAGTGGTTAGAGTGGAGTGGCGGCAGGCGGCCAGTGGTAGCCTAGTGGTTAGAGTGGAGTGGCGGCAGGGTAGCCTAGTGGTTAGAGTGGAGTGGTGGCAGGGTAGCCTAGTGGTTAGAGTGTAGAGGTGGCAGGGTAGCCTAGTGGTTAGAGTGGAGGGCGGCAGGGTAGCCTAGTGGTTAGAGTGGAGTGGCGGCAGGGTAGCCTAGTGGTTAGAGTGGAGTGGTGGCAGGGTAGCCTAGTGGTTAGAGTGGAGTGGCGGCAGGGTAGCCTAGTGGTTAGAGCGTTGGACTAGTAACCGGAAGGTTGCAAGTTCAAACCCACGAGCTGACAAGGTACAAATCTGTTGTTCTACCCCTGAACAGGCAGTTAACCCACTGTTCCTAGACCAGTTAACCCACTGTTCCTAGACCAGTTAACCCACTGTTCCTAGACCAGTTAACCCACTGTTCCTAGACCAGTTAACCCACTGTTCCTAGACCAGTTAACCCACTGTTCCTAGACCAGTTAACCCACTGTTCCTAGACCAGTTAACCCACCTGTTCCTAGGCCAGTTAACTCACTGTTCCTAGACCAGTTAACCCATTGTTCCTAGACCAGTTAACCCACTGTTCCTAGACCAGTTAACCCACTGTTCCTAGACCAGTTAACCCACTGTTCCTAGACCAGTTAACCCACTGTTCCTAGACCAGTTAACCCACTGTTCCTAGGCCGTCATTGAAAATAAGAATTTGTTCTTTAACTGACTTGCCTAGTGGTTACCCCGGGCGATGCTGGGCCAATCGTACGCCGTTCTATGGGACTCCCAATCACGGCCGGCATTGGATCCAGCCTGGATTCAAACCAGGGACTGTAGTGACACCTCTTTGCACTGAGATGCAGTGCCTTCGACTGCTGCACCACTCAGGAGCTCAGGTTTGTCATTACAGACGTAGGATCTTAATTTGAGCCAGTTCTGCAACAGCAGACAATTAACACTGCAGCAACAGGAAATATGAATTATTATGTTGATTTTAATTCATGTGGGGGGGGGGTGCAAATCAAGTCTGACATTTCAAAGTGGAAAAAAACAATCTTTAGAAGCCCTTTTTAAACCTCCAATACACTACAAGTTAGCATTTACTGCTTAGCAGGAAGATTCTCAGCAACAAAATAGTGATCAAATTAAGACCCTACATCTGTATGAAGAGACATGTCAAGGAGAGCATGTTGAATTCAAATATAAGGAGACTGTATACATGACTACACAACATTGAGTCGATATTTGTACTCAACATTAGTCTGGGTACGTAGTGACAGAGATGGTGTTGTTGACCCTCTTCAGTGTAGAGACAGAGATGGTGTTGTTGACCCTCTTCAGTGTAGAGACAGAGATGGTGTTGTTGACCCTCTTCAGTGTAGAGGCTGAGATGGTGTTGTTGACCCTCTTCAGTGTAGAGACAGAGATGTTGTTGTTGACCCTCTTCAGTGTAGAGACAGAGATGTTGTTGTTGACCCTCTTCAGTGTAGAGACAGAGATGTTGTTGTTGACCCTCTTCAGTGTAGAGACAGAGATGTTGTTGTTGACCCTCTTCAGTGTAGAGACAGAGATGTTGTTGTTGACCCTCTTCAGTGTAGTGAAGAGAAGAAGTCTCTACTTGTAGTTGTATAGTCTGTTAGTAACTCCATTCACTACTTGTAGTTGTATAGTCTGTTAGTAACTCCACTCACTACTAGTAGTTGTATAGTCTGTTAGTAACTCCACTCACTACTTGTAGTTGTATAGTCTGTTAGTAACTCCACTCACTACTTGTAGTTGTATAGTCTGTTAGTAACTCCACTCACTACCTGTATAGTCTGTTAGTAGCTCCACTCACTACCTGTAGTTGTATAGTCTGTTAGTAACTCCACTCACTACTAGTAGTTGTATAGTCTGTTAGTAACTCCACTCACTACTTGTAGTTGTATAGTCTGTTAGTAACTCCACTCACTACTTGTAGTTGTATAGTCTGTTAGTAACTCCACTCACTACTAGTAGTTGTATAGTCTGTTAGTAACTCCACTCACTACTAGTAGTTGTATAGTCTGTTAGTAACTCCACTCACTACTAGTAGTTGTATAGTCTGTTAGTAACTCCACTCACTACCTGTAGTTGTATAGTCTGTTAGTAACTCCACTCACTACTTGTAGTTGTATAGTCTGTTAGTAACTCCACTCACTACTAGTAGTTGTATAGTCTGTTAGTACTCCACTCACTACTAGTAGTTGTATAGTCTGTTAGTAACTCCACTCACTACTAGTAGTTGTATAGTCTGTTAGTAACTCCACTCACTACATGTAGTTGTAGTAGTACTGTTAGTCTGTTAGTAGCTCCACTCACTACTAGTAGTTGTATAGTCTGTTAGTAACTCCACTCACTACCTGTATAGTCTGTTAGTAACTCCACTCACTACTTGTAGTTGTATAGTCTGTTAGTAACTCCACTCACTACTTGTAGTTGTATAGTCTGTTAGTAACTCCACTCACTACTTGTATAGTCTGTTAGTAACTCCACTCACTACTTGTAGTTGTATAGTCTGTTAGTAACTCCACTCACTACTTGTATAGTCTGTTAGTAGCTCCACTCACTACTAGTAGTTATATAGTCTGTTAGTAACTCCACTCACTACTAGTAGTTATATAGTCTGTTAGTAGCTCCACTCACTACTAGTAGTTATATAGTCTGTTAGTAACTCCACTCACTACTAGTAGTTATATAGTCTGTTAGTAGCTCCACTCACTACTAGTAGTTGTATAGTCTGTTAGTAACTCCACTCACTACCTGTAGTTGTATAGTCTGTTAGTAACTCCACTCACTACTTGTAGTTGTATAGTCTGTTAGTAACTCCACTCACTACTTGTATAGTCTGTTAGTAACTCCACTCACTACTTGTAGTTGTATAGTCTGTTAGTAACTCCACTCACTACTTGTAGTTGTATAGTCTGTTAGTAACTCCACTCACTACTTGTAGTGTATAGTCTGTTAGTAACTCCACTCACTACTTGTAGTTGTATAGTCTGTTAGTAACTCCACTCACTACTTGTAGTTGTATAGTCTGTTAGTAACTCCACTCACTACTTGTATAGTCTGTTAGTAACTCCACTCACTACTTGTAGTTGTATAGTCTGTTAGTAACTCCACTCACTACTAGTAGTTGTATAGTCTGTTAGTAACTCCACTCACTACTTGTAGTTGTATAGTCTGTTAGTAACTCCACTCACTACTTGTAGTTGTATAGTCTGTTAGTAACTCCACTCACTACTTGTAGTTGTATAGTCTGTTAGTAACTCCACTCACTACTTGTATAGTCTGTTAGTAACTCCACTCACTACTTGTAGTTGTATAGTCTGTTAGTAACTCCACTCACTACTAGTAGTTGTATAGTCTGTTAGTAACTCCACTCACTACTAGTAGTTGTATAGTCTGTTAGTAACTCCACTCACTACTAGTATAGTCTGTTAGTAACTCCACTCACTACTTGTAGTTGTATAGTAACTCCACTCACTACTTGTAGTTGTATAGTCTGTTAGTAACTCCACTCACTACTAGTAGTTGTATAGTCTGTTAGTCTGTTAGTAACCCCACTCACTACTTGTAGTTGTATAGTCTGTTAGTCTGTTAGTAACCCCACTCACTACTTGTAGTTGTATAGTAACTCCACTCACTACTTGTAGTTGTATAGTCTGTTAGTAACTCCACTCACTACTAGTAGTTGTATAGTCTGTTAGTAACCCCACTCACTACTTGTAGTTGTATAGTCTGTTAGTAACTCCACTCACTACTTGTAGTTGTATAGTCTGTTAGTAACTCCACTCACTACTTGTAGTTGTATAGTCTGTTAGTAACCCCACTCACTACCTGTAGTTGTATAGTCTGTTAGTAACCCCACTCACTACTAGTAGTTGTATAGTCTGTTAGTAACCCCACTCACTACTAGTAGTTGTATAGTCTGTTAGTAACTCCACTCACTACCTGTAGTTGTATAGTCTGTTAGTAACTCCACTCACTACCTGTAGTTGTATAGTCTGTTAGTAACTCCACTCACTACTTGTAGTTGTACTTTTAACTTTACTTATCCAAAAGTACTTGTTACATTTTGACAGCAAAATGGTCCAATTCACACACTAATCAAGAGAAAATCCCTGGTCATCCCTACTGGCTCTGATCTGGCAGACTCACTGAACACAAATGCTTAGTTTATGAATTAAGTGTTGGACTGTGCCTCTGGCTATCCGTCAATAAAATATAAAATAACAATTGTGCCATCTGGCTTGTTTAATATCAGGAAGTTAAAATTATTTATACTTTCACTTTTCATACTTAATTAAGTACCTTTTAGTAATTCCATGTAGTATTTTACTGGGTGATTTTCACTTTTACTTGAGTCGTTTTCGATCTTAACCTTTACTCAAGTATGGCAATGGAAAACTTTTCCCACTGCTGCAAGTCAGCCAGCCAGTAGGCCGGTCAGTCAGGCAGTCAGTCAGCCAGGCAGTCAGCCTGCCAGCCAGCCAGCCAGTCAGTCAGTCAGTCAGGCAGTCAGTCAGTCAGTCAGCCAGTAGGCCTGGCAGTCAGTCAGCCAGGCAGTCAGCCAGCCAGTAGGCCGGTCAGTCAGGCAGTCAGTTAGCCAGGCAGTCAGCCTGCAAGCCAGGCAGTCAGTCAGTCAGTAGGCCAGTCAGCCAGGCAATCAGTCAGCCAGTCAGCCAGCCAGTAGGCCAGTCAGTCAGGCAGTCAGTCAGGCAGCCAGCCAGTAGGCCAGTAGGCCAGTCAGCCAGGCAGTCATTCAGCCAGTCAGTCAGTCAGTCAGCCAGTCAGCCAGTAGGCCAGTCAGTCAGTCAGTCAGCCACTCAGTCAGTCAGGCAGCCAGTCAGTCAGCCACTGAGTCAGTCAGTCAGTCAGCTAGCCAGTCAGTCAGCCACTCACTCAGTCAGCCAGTCAGTCAGTCAGTCAGTCAGCCAGTCAGTCAGTCAGTCAGTCAGTCAGTCAGCCAGTCAGTCAGCCAGCCACTGAGTCAGTCAGCCAGTCAGCCAGTCAGCCAGTCAGTCAGTCAGTCAGTCAGCCACTCAGTCAGTCAGCCAGCCAGTCAGTCAGTCAGTCAACCTGTCAGCCAGTCAGTCAGTCAGTCAACCTGTCAGCCAGCCAGTCAGCCAGTCAGCCAGTCAGCCAGCCAGCCAGTCAGCCAGTCAGCCAGTCAGCCAGCCAGTCAGCCAGTCAGCCAGTCAGCCAGTCAGCCAGTCAGTCAGTCAGTCAGTCAGTCAGTCAGTCAACCTGTCAGCTGCCCAGCCAGCCAATCAGAAACCCAGTTAGCCAGCCAGTCAGCCAATCTGCCAGTCAGCCAGCGAGTCACTCAGCCAGTCAGCCAGTCAAAATGTCAGTCAATCAACATATAGATTAGGAGTAGACCCTTTACCAAAGACACGTTAGCCAAGATAACAAGATGTTCTACAATCATGAACAGGGACAGAAAGACGTTGTCAACGCCTCACATCAAATACATAATCAAGAAAAAGTATTTTCAGTTCGCTACGTAACCTTTCCTCCTGATGTAAATGTGCTGACATTTTACCATATTGCATAAATCTCCAATATAAAATGTCCGCGTCTGCAGCGTCATTGCAAAGCCGGTAAAGCCGACATGTTGGTTTAATATTCCAACCATAAAGATTCTGACATTTTAAACTAATACTCAGCCATCTGTGTCCCAAAGGGCACACTACGCCCAATGTAGTGCGCTACTTTAGTAACCAGGGCCCAGAATGAGGGCACACTACGCCCAATGTAGTGCGCTACTTTAGTAACCAGGGCCCAGAATGAGGGCACACTACGCCCAATGTAGTGCACTACTTTAGTAACCAGGGCCCAGAATGAGGGCACACTACGCCCAATGTAGTGCACTGCTTTAGTAACCAGGGCCCAGAATGAGGGCACACTACGCCCAATGTAGTGCACTACTTTAGTAACCAGGGCCCAGAATGAGGGCACACTACTCCCAATGTAGTGCACTGCTTTAGTAACCAGGGCCCAGAATGAGGGCACACTACGCCCAATGTAGTGCACTGCTTTTGTAACCAGGGCCCAGAATGAGGGCACACTACGCCCAATGTAGTGCACTACTTTAGTAACCAGGGCCCAGAATGAGGGCACACTACGCCCAATGTAGTGCACTGCTTTAGTAACCAGGGCCCAGAATGAGGGCACACTACGCCCAATGTAGTGCACTGCTTTAGTAACCAGGGCCCAGAATGAGGGCACACTACGCCCAATGTAGTGCACTGCTTTAGTAACCAGGGCCCAGAATGAGGGCACACTACTCCCAATGTAGTGCGCTACTTTAGTAACCAGGGCCCTTATTGGAACAGAATGAGTGGAGTTTGGGACAATGCGATATTGAGCTCGTACAGGACTACCTGTCAAATAAACCTCTATATTGATAAAATGTCCTGGTTAACGTGTGAAATGTCCTATAAAGTAATGGTCATATTTAACGGCTGGTGATCTTATATTAACATATAAATAAATAATTTGATTATTAACATATAGATGTATAATTAGATTGAGTCCCTTATAGGGGCGGCAGCGTAGCCTAGTGGTTAGAGCGTTGGACTAGTAACCGGAAGGTTGCGAGTTCAAACCCCCAAGCTGACAAGGTACAAATCTGTCGTTCTGCCCCTGAACAGGCAGTTACCCACTGTTCCCAGGCCGTCATTGAAAATAAGAATATGCTCTTAACTGACTTGCCTGGTTAAATAAAGGTAAAATTGTAAAAATAATAGACAGTATATTTAACATATAGCTGTATAATTAGATTGAGTCCCTTATAGACAGTATATTACCATATAGTTGTATAATTAGATTGAGGGTAGTCTCTTATAGACAGTATATTAACATATAGTTGAATAATTAGATTGAGTCTCTTATAGACAGTATATTAACATATAGTTGTATAATTAGATTGAGGGTAGTCCCTAATAGACAGTATATTAACATATAGATGTATAATTAGATAGAGGGTAGTCAATTATAGACAGTATATTAACATATAGAGAGGAAGGAGGTAGTATACTATCTCTACTAGACAGAGAGGAAGGAGTTAGTATAGTATCTCTACTAGACAGAGAGGAAGGAGGTAGTATATTATTTCTACTAGACAGAGAGGAAGGAGGTAGTATAGTATCTCTACTAGACAGAGAGGAAGGAGTTAGTATAGTATCTCTACTAGACAGAGAGGAAGGAGGTAGTATATTATCTCTACTAGACAGAGAGGAAGGAGGTAGTATAGTATCTCTACTAGACAGAGAGGAAGGAGGTAGTATATTATCTCTACTAGACAGAGAGGAAGGAGGTAGTATATTATCTCTACTAGACAGAGAGGAAGGAGGTAGTATAGTATCTCTACTAGACAGAGAGGAAGGAGGTAGTATAGTATCTCTACTAGACAGAGAGGAAGGAGGTAGTATAGTATCTCTACTAGACAGAGAGGAAGGAGGTAGTATAGTATCTCTACTAGACAGAGAGGAAGGAGGTAGTATAGTATCTCTACTAGACAGAGAGGAAGGAGGTAGTATATTATCTCTACTAGACAGAGAGGAAGGAGGTAGTATATTATCTCTACTAGACAGAGAGGAAGGAGTTAGTATAGTATCTCTACTAGACAGAGAGGAAGGAGGTAGTATATTATCTCTACTAGACAGGAAGTAGAAGACAGAGAGGAAGGGTAGTATAGTATCTCTACTAGACAGAGAGGAAGGAGGTAGTATATTATCTCTACTAGACAGAGAGGAACGAGTTAGTATAGTCGTCTGACAGAACGGTTCTCCTAACTAACTGGTATAATCATAGGACACAGCGACTGCTTGAAGGTCAGGTAGCATCAGTACTCAGGGTCAGACAGGTTCTCCGATATAATTTATTACTCATGTAAAAGGTTTTAATGATCTAATATTCTCCGCTGTGTTCCTGTTAGCTAGAGAGTTATTCTGTTGTAAATAGAAAGGGGAACGAAGTCAGACAGGGCTTCTCCTCAGGAAGACTGAAAAACATTTGGTACAAGTCTTAAAAGATTCAGACAGGAAAGGATGGATGTTTTGGGGCACACACAAACACACACAATACATATGTAGACACACACACACACACACACATACACACACACACACACACACACATACACACCGACACATACACACACACACCGACACATACACACACACACACACACATATGTAGACACACACACAC
Organism: Oncorhynchus gorbuscha; assembly: GCF_021184085.1. Classification (NCBI taxonomy): domain Eukaryota; kingdom Metazoa; phylum Chordata; class Actinopteri; order Salmoniformes; family Salmonidae; genus Oncorhynchus; species Oncorhynchus gorbuscha. Next base: position 59,457 of record NW_025746494.1, read on the forward strand.
ACACACACACACACACACACACACACACACACACACACACACACACACACACACACACACACACACACACACACACACACACACACACACACACACACACACAAACAACGCATGCACACACACAAACACAAACACACACACCGACACACACACAAACACCGATACACACACCGATACACACACACATGTACACACACGCACACACACACATGTACACACACACACACACAAACACAAAACACCGATACACATACCGAACACACATACCACACACACACACACACACACACACACACACACACACACACACACACACACACACACACACACACACACACACACACACACACACACACACACACACACACACACACACACACACACAGACACACACAAACTGACCACACCAGTAGCCACACACACAGAAACAGACCTATTTTTTTGTGCTGGTCCATGTAGATCCAACAACTTAAACGATTCCAAACTGTCTCCTAACAGTACCAGTAGCCACCAAACCTTACTGACAGACTGCAATCTGGGCCATTTTCTATTTTAGTTCTTTGTGCTGGTCGAGATTCTTTAAAAATGTTTTACGATCAACTGTTCTGGTTCTCCAATCTGGGACCGTGTGGCTGCTCCATTTCTGTCTCCTGGAGCAGAGTGTCCCTCTGTTCTTCCATCAGAGAGAGGAGGTGGATGTTCTGGGGTTAACGTCAACCCCCAAAACATTCTCCCCTAGTTCCACTGAGTTCTGCATCTGATCTGGGACCTGTGTACAGCCTAGTGTCATCATTCTCTGTTCTGGTTCTCCATCTGATCTGGGACCTGTGTACAGTCTAATGTCATCATTCTGTGTTCTGGTTCTCCATCTGATCTGGGACCTGTGTACAGCCTAGTGTCATCATTCTCTGTTCTGGTTCTCCATCTGATCTGGGACCTGTGTACAGCCTAGTGTCATCATTCTCTGTTCTGGTTCTGGTTCTCCATCTGATCTGAGACCTGTGTACAGCCTAGTGTCATCATTCTCTGTTCTGGTTCTGGTTCTCCATCTGATCTGAGACCTGTGTACAGCCTAGTGTCATCATTCTCTGTTCTGGTTCTGGTTCTCCATCTGATCTGAGACCTGTGTACAGCCTATCATTCTCTGTTCTGGTGTTATCTGAGATTCTCTGTTCTGTTTGCTTCTCCAGTCTGAATAACATTCTCTGTTCTGGTTCTGGTTCTCCAATCTAAACCCTATTCCTCACATTTTCACCCATAGAGCCCTGGCTGAAAGTAGTGCACTACACAGGGCATAGTGTTCCATTTGGGACTCGGCCTGGGTTGAAGGTCTAGACTCCAGTGTCTGAATGATGAATGTGAGGTTGATCATTTACACCTTGGCTTTCCCTAACTGTCTGACCAAGTCATTCATCATGGCCACTCTCTAACGAATAGAGTGGTCTCCCTCTCTCTTTCTCCATCTCTCTCTCTCCCTCTCCATCTCTCCCCCCCCTTCGGAGCTAACAAGGCGGCGAGGGTCTGTGTATCCAGAGAGTTTGATAAAATGAGATTACAACTGTGGTCAAGTCCAGAGAAAAAGAGAACTGCAAGTCCCTCTGGAGTTGAGCCCAGAACAGGTGTGAAGGGCCACAACGAGAGAGAGAGAGAGAGAGAGAGAGAGAGAGAGAGAGAGAGAGAGAGAGAGAGAGAGAGAGAGAGAGAGAGAGAGAGAGAGAGAGAGAGAGAGAGAGAGAGAAACAGCGAGAGAGACAGAGCGAGAGAGAAACAGAGAGAGAGAGACAGAGAGAGAGAGAGAGAAACAGCGAGAGAAACAGTGAGAAAAGAGAGACAGGGAGAGAGAGAGAAAGAGAGAGGGAGAGAGGGAAGGAGAGAGAGAGGGAGGAGAGAGAAACAGAGACAGAATGAGAAACAGAGAGGGAGAGAGAGAGAGAGAGAGAGAGAGAGAGAGAGAGAGAGAGAGAGAGAGAGAGAGAGAGAGAGAGAGAGAAAGAGAAACAGAGACAGAATTAGAAACAGAGAGGGAGAGAGAGATTGTACAACACTACAGCCGCAGTAGTAGCAGTTAACTGACCACAGTATCTGTGTGTGTCCCAAACGGTGCATGATTCCCTGACATAGAAAATCTCATAGATATTCAATAGTAGTGCATTTAGCACTACCTGGATTAGGGTGTGATTTGGCACAAACAGTCTCTCTCTCTCTCTCTCTCTCTCTCTCTCTCTCTCTCTCTCTCTCTCTCTCTCTCTCTCTCTCTCTCTCTCTCTCTCTCTCTCTCTCAACCCCTGGGGTCCAAGACAATGCTGGTTTACTCAACCCCTCCTGGGGCACAGAAGGAAGACGATGCTGGTTTACTCAACCCCTCCTGGGGTCCAGGAAGAAGACAATGCTGGTTTACTGAACCCCTCCTGGGGTCCAGGAAGAAGACAATGCTGGTTTACTGAACCCCTCCTGGGGTCCAGGAGGAAGACAATGCTGATTTACTCTACCCTTTCAGTCTTTGGTAGTGAGATGCAAACCAAATTCTACCCTGAGTTTTAGTCTTTAGTAGTGAGATGCAATCCAAACTCTACCCTGAGTTTTAGTCTTTAGTAGTGAGCTGCAATCCAAACTCTACCCTGAGTTTTAGTCTTTAGTAGTGAGATGCAAACCAAACCCTACCCTGAGTTTTAGTCTTTAGTAGTGAGCTGCAATCCAAACCCTACCCTGAGTTTTAGTCTTTAGTAGTGAGCTGCAATCCAAACCCTACCCTGAGTTTTAGTGTTTAGTAGTGAGCTGCAATCCAAACTCTACCCTGAGTTTTAGTCTTTAGTAGTGAGCTGCAATCCAAACTCTACCCTGAGTTTTAGTGTTTAGTAGTGAGCTGCAATCCAAACTCTACCCTGAGTGTTAGTCTTTAGTAGTGAGCTGCAATCCAAACTCTACCCTCATTTAGTAAATAATAACACAATCATTAATTGTATTTGCTCTTTTCAAGAAAGCAGTTTATAATTAGAGTATGATAAAGAAACACAAGAAAGCAGTTTATAATTAGAGTATGATAAAGAAACACAAGAAAGCAGTTTATAATTAGAGTATGATAAAGTAACATAGAAAATACACCAAAGCAAACCTTAAAATAGGTCAAAGGTTAAAATTGGGAGGTTAAAATTGGGAGGTTAAAATTGGGAGGTTAAAATTGGGAGGTTAAAATTGGGAGGTTAAAATAGGGAGGTTAAAATAGGGAGGTTAAAATTGGGAGGTTAAAATTGGGAGGTTAAAATAGGGAGGTTAAAATTGGGAGGTTAAAATAGGGCCTCTTAACACTCAGTACAAACTCTGCCACCTGTCAGGAGTAGTGATCTATGGATTGAACTGTGTTTCAAGGTTCACGTTCAACTGGCTGAGTTTCTGTGTGCAATACAAAGTTGTTTTCAGTAGGGAAGAGAAAGGTTGTCCTGAATGTTTCTGGGGACCAGCAGCCCTCTAAGAGAGAGAGAGAGGTTGTCCTGAATGTTTCTGGGGACCAGCAGCCCTCTAAAGAGAGAGAGAGGTTGTCCTGAATGTTTCTGGGGACCAGCAGCCCTATAAAAGGTACTGTTTTACATGACCACACACAGATCTCTGATTTTCACCCTCTCAACGGATAGTTGATGTGGACTAGCTCTGTCTCCCTCTCGGTCTCCCTTTCTCGAATAACACACACACACACACACACACACACACACACACACACACACACACACACACACACACACACACACACACACACACACACACACACACACACACACACACACACACACACACACACACACACACACACACACACACACACACACACACACACACACACACACACACACACACACACACACACACGCGCGCATACATACATGCATTCATTAATAGATCCTCTCCAAATGCATCCCCAACCCACGGAGGAATAGATCAGTCACAAACATCGCCAGAGTGATGGCTCTCCTGTATGTGTTTGTGTGTGTGTAATATGTAATGTGTGTGTGTGTTGTGTGTGTGTGTGTGTGTGTGTGTGTGTGTGTGTGTATCTGTGTGTATCTGTGTGTGTGTGTATCTGTGTGTGTGTGTGTGTGTGTGTTAGAGTGATGTAGTCACTCTGGCAGTCCTTGCAGAGAGAGCGAAGCTCAGCGGAATCTTTTGAACAATAAGGACAGAAATGGACAGTTTTCAATTCCAGCGATCCTCCTCTCTTCTCCCCTTTTTCTTAGCAAACAAACAAGAGAGAGAGAGAGAGGAGAGAGAAGAGGGAGAGAGAGAGAGAGGGAGAGAAAGGAGAGAAAGAGAGAGAGGAGAAAGGGAGAGGAGAGAGAGAGAGAGAGGAGAGAGAGAGAGAGAGAGAGAGAGAGAGAGAGAGAGAGAGAGAGAGAGAGAGAGAGAGAGAGACAGACAGAGAGAGAGAGACAGAGAGACAGAGAGAGGAAGAAACATATGTATTAAATCTCTTTGTACCAATACAGATGGAGGAAGAGTGAATCAAATAGGTTCTCCTTTTGAAGGGCTGCGTGGGGGCGGCAGGGGGTGTTACGTTTTATTCCTTCCCCCTACAATGCGGGAATCGTGACCATTACAAGGAGCAGGTAACCTTTAGAGTGTTGGACTATTCAGGAGTAGTGAATGAGTGGATTTCCTTCATAAATCCTTCAGCAGTCTGTAGACAGCAGTGTAGTTCCATGTCAAATGACTGTGGGTTGGTTATGGAGACAAGCCCAGCTCTCTCATCCTCATCCCTTAGCAGATTGTCCTGAGGAACGTCTCCTCTGTAGCAGCAGAGAGAGACATGGGATAATTGAGGTGCCACTCCTCTACTTTTCCCTCTCCTTCCACGCTCTCCCCGCTACCCTCATCTCCTCTCCTCCTCTCTCTCCTCTCCCTCTCCTCTCCTCCTCTCCTCTCCTCTCCCCTCCCCTCTCCCTCTCCTCTCACCCCCCTCTCTCTCCTCTCTCTCTCTCCTCTCTCTCTCCTCTACCCTCTCCTCTCTCCCTTTCTTCTTCTCTCACTCTACCCTCCAGAGCAAAAAGTCTGTAGAGCTAAAGATCCGTAGAGAGCTAAAAGTCCGTAGAGCTAAAGTCCGAAGAGCTAAACAGTGTAGAGCAAAAAGTCCATTAGAGCTAAAAAGTCCGTAGAGCTAAAAGTCAAGTAGAGCAAAAGTCCGTAGAGCTAAAAGTCCGTAGAGCTAAAAGTCCATTAGAGCTAAAAGTCCGTAGAGCAAAAGTCCGTAGAGCAAAAATTCTGTAGAGCTAAAAGTCCACCGTAGAAGCTAAAGTCCGTAGAGCTAAAAGTCAGTAGAGCTAAAGTCCGTAGAGCTAAAGTCCGTAGAGCTAAAAGTCAATAGAACACAATTGTGAAAAAGCCAAACAGATGATTTCACAAGCTTTCGTCAGTTCTCTGCTACTTTCTCTCCTAAACCTGGACTGACAGTGTAAACTCAGCCTTCTGTATATCAGGCAGAAAGGGTGGGTTGTTGTCCACGAGTCAGAGAGAATGCGACAACAGAAGTTCACTTAGTTTCCACAGCGCTGTACAATTACTCCTCAATGGCAGAGTGCTTGAGCGGCCTCACAATCTGGAGGTCTGAATAGAAGCTGACTCATGCAACCTTGATGAAAGAAACGCCACTGAGAACAACATGTCTTCTGTTAGCCAGAGGAGGAGAGGAGGAGGAGGGAGAGGAGGAGGGGAGGGGAGGAGGAGAAGAGGGAGGGAGAGAGGAGGAGGGAGAGGAGAGGAGGAGGAGGAGGAGGAGAGAGGGAGAGGAGGAGAGAGGAGGAGAGAGGGGAGGAGAGAGGAGGAGGAGAGAGGAAGAGGAGAGAGGAGGAGGAGAGAGGAGGAGGAAGAGAGGAGGAGGAGAGGAGAGGAGAGGAGGAGGAGGAGAGGAGGAGGAGAGAGGAGAGGAGGAAGAGGAGGAAGGAGGAGAGAGGAGGAGGAGAGAGGAGGAGGAGGAGAGAGGGAGGGGAGAGAGAGGAGGGAGGAGGAGGAGGAGGAGGAGGAGGAGGAGAGAGGAGGAAGGAGGAGGAGGAGAGAGGAGGAGGAGGGAGGAGGAGGAGGAGGGAGGAGGAGGAGAGGAGGAGGAGGGAGAGAGGAGGAGGAGGAGAGGAGGAGGAGGAGAGGAGAGAGGAAAGGAGGAGGAGGAGGAGGAGAGAGGAGGAGGAATGTATGCACACATGACTGTAAGTCGCTTTGGATAAAGCGTCTGCTAAATGGCATATATTATTATTATTATTATATAGGAGGAGGAAGAGGAGGAGAGAGAGGAGGAGGAGAGAGGGAGGAGGAGGAGGAGGAGGAGAGAGGAGGAGGAGGAGGAGAGGAGGAGGAGGAGGGAGAGAGGAGGAGGAGGAGGAGAGAGGAGAGGAGGGAGGAGGAGAGGAGGAGGAGGAGGAGAGGAGGAGGAGAGGAGAGAGAGAGAGGGAGGAGAGGAGGGGAGGAGAGGAGGAGGGAGGAGGGAGAGAGGAGGAGAGAGGGAGGAGGAGGAGGAGAGGGAGGAAGGAGAGAGGAGGAAGAGGAGAAGGAGGGAGAGAGAAGGAGGAGGAGAGAGGAGGAGGGAGGAGGAGGAGGGAGGAGGAAGGAAGAGGAGGAGGAGGAGAGAGGGAGGAGAGAGGAGGAGGAGAGAGGCGGAGGAGAGAGGAGAGGAGAGAGGAAGAGGAGGAGGAGAGGAGGAGGAGGGAGAGAGGAGAGAGGAGACACATGTTCTGTTAGCCAGAGGAGGAGAGAGGAGGAGGAGGAGGAGAGAGGAGAGATGAGGAGGAGAGAGGAGGCACATGTTCTGTTAGCCAGAGGAGGAGAGAGGAGGAGGAGAGAGGAGGAGAGAGGAAGAGGAGGAGGAGAGAGGAGGCACATGTTCTGTTAGCCAGAGGAGGAGAGAGGAGGAGGAGAGAGGAGGCGAGAGGAAGAGGAGGGAAGAGAGAGGAGGCACATGTTCTGTTAGCAAGAGGAGGAGAGAAGAGGAGAAGGAGGAGGAGGAGACACATATTCTGTTAGCCAGAGGAGGAGAGAGGAGGAGAAGGAGAGAGGAGGAGACACATATTCTGTTAGCCAGAGCTGAGAGAAAACACAGGAAGAGAGGAGTCACAGGCTTCTGTTACTGTAATACAAAAACACCTAATAATTCTGACTGTAGAAAACAGGGCAACAAACAGGACCTATCTCATTCTGACTGTACCAAACAGGATCTATCTCATTCTGACTGTACCAAACAGGATCTATCTCATTCTGACTGTACCAATCAGGACCTATCTCATTCTGACTGTACCAAACAGGATCTATCTCATTCTGACTGTACCAATCAGGACCTATCTCATTCTGACTGTACAAAACAGGACCTATCTCATTCCGACTGTACAAAACAGGACCTATATCATTCTGTGGAGCAGCTATGGACCCTAGTCAACCTAGTGTCCTACTCCTGACCAGAGGAGCTATGGACCCTAGTCAACCTAGTGCCCTACTCTTAACCAGAGCAGCTAAAGACCCTAGTCAACCTAGTGCCCTACTCTTAACCAGAGCAGCTAAAGACCTAGTCAACCTAGTGCCCTACTCTTAACCAGAGCAGCTAAGACCCTAGTCAACCTAGTGCCCTACTCTTAGCAGAGCAGCTATGGACCCTAGTCAGCCTAGTGCCCTCTCTTAACCCAGAGCAGCTATGGACCTAGTCAACCTAGTGCACTACTTTTAACCAGAGCAGCTATGGACCCTAGTCAACCTAGTGCCCTACTCTTAACCAGAGCAGCTATGGACCCTAGTCAACCTAGTGCACTACTTTTAACCAGTTGGAGCTATGGACCTACCTGACTCTGACCTGTTTACAGACCTCTGCCTGTCCTGACTCCCGAGCCTGTCTGCTGTTCTGTACCTACCCTGACCCCCGAGCCTGCCTGTCTGCTGTTCTGTACCTACCTGACCCCGGAGCCTTCTGCTTTTCTGTACCTCTGTACCTACATTTTCTGTACCCCCTGACCCCGAGCCTTCTGCTGTTCTGTACCTACCTGACCCCGAGCCTGCCTGCTGTTCTGTACCTACCTGACCCCAGGCCTTCTGCTGTTCTGTACCTACCTGACCCCGAGCCTGCCTGCTGTTCTGTACCTACCTGACCCCCGAGCCTGCCTGCTGTTCTGTACCTACCTGACTCCCGAGCCTGCCTGCTGTTCTGTACCTACCTGACTCCCGAGCCTTCTGCTGTTCTGTACCTACCTGACCCCCGAGCCTGCCTGCTGTTCTGTACCTACCTGACCCCCGAGCCTGCCTGCTGTTCTGTACCTACCTGACTCTAACCTGTTTACGGACCTCTGCCACCTGTTTAGATCAATGAACATCTGTGACTCTGGCTGTCTGCATCTGGGTCTTATCCTGAGATCTGATACAAAATGACAAAGTGAAAACGTGATTATAGAAATGTTTGCGAAATTTATTAGGAATTAAATTAATTAGTAATGAACTACAGAAATGTAATTTACGTAAATTCACACACACACACACACACACACACACACACACACACACACACACACACACACACACACACACACACACACACACACACACACACACACACACACACACACACATTCACCCCCTGAGACAAAACATGTTAGAATCACCTTTGGCAGCGATCACAGCTGTGAGTCTTTCTGCATTTGTCTAAAAGAGCTTGGCTCACATGGATTGGACATTATTTTGCACATTATACATAAAACATTCATTCTTCAAGCTCTGTCGTGTTGGTGGTTGGCCATTATTAGACAGCCATTAATTTCCAATCCAATTTAAGTCAAAACTGTAACTACGCTACTCAGGAACATTCAATGTTGTCTTGGTAAGTAACTCCAGCGTATATTTGGTCTTGTGTTTGAGGTTATTGTCCTTCTGAAAGGTGAATGTGTCTCCAAGTGTCTGTTGAAAAGCAGAACATAGAGAACTTACCTGACAGCTGTACAGAACTTAGAGAACTTACCTGATGGCTGAACAGAACATAGAGAACTTATCTGATGGCTGAACAGAACATAGAGAACTTACCTGATGGCTGAACAGAACATAGAGAACTTACCTGACAGCTGAACAGAACTCAGAGAACTTACCTGATGGCTGAACAGAACTCAGAGAACTTACCTGATGGCTGAACAGAACATAGAGAACTTACCTGATGGCTGAACAGAACATAGAGAACTTACCTGATGGCTGAACAGAACTTAGAGAACTTACCTGACGGCTGAACAGAACATAGAGAACTTACCTGACGGCTGAACAGAACATAGAGAACTTACCTGACGGCTGAACAGAACATAGAGAACTTACCTGATGGCTGAACAGAACTTAGAGAACTTACCTGATGGCTGAACAGAACTTAGAGAACTTACCTGATGGCTGAACAGAACATAGAGAACTTACCTGATGGCTGAACAGAACATAGAGAACTTACCTGATGGCTGAACAGAACTTAGAGAACTTACCTGACGGCTGAACAGAACATAGAGAACTTACCTGATGGCTGAACAGAACATAGAGAACTTACCTGATGGCTGAACAGAACATAGAGAACTTACCTGATGGCTGAACAGAACATAGAGAACTTACCTGATGGCTGTACAGAACTTAGAGAACTTACCTGATGGCTGAACAGAACATAGTGAACTTACCTGATGGCTGCCAGTTGGTTCAGAATGTAAAAGTAATTTCATGAATTATGAAGTGAAAAGCAGTTGAGCAGAACTAGGGCAGGTAGAGTTGGTTCAGGCGGTACCGTTACGCACAATGAAGTCCACTCTAGATGGTACTACCTTTGACCAGAGACGTATCGGTCTCGGTCAAAAATAGGGCACTATATAGGGAATAGTGTGTCATTTGGGATTTAGACTTTTTCAGTTTGTAGCTATACATGTTGCTGTTTGGAAACATACAGTATTTTCTTATTTTACCAAGCAAAGCAGTTAGGAACAAACTCTAATTTCCATGACGGCCTACCAGGGAACAGTGGGTCAACTGCCTGTTCAGGGTCAGAGCGACAGATATGTACCTTGTCATCTGGGGGATTTGAACTTGCAACCCTTCAGTTTCTAGTCCCATGCTCTAACCACTTGGCTACCCTGCCCCCGAGTATAGAACACACTCAGGAATAGGAGATATCTTTCAACCCGAGAAGATCGACCACGGCACAAACATTCTCCTCCATCATCAACAGTCATTGAGTTTTGTGAGGTTCTGTCCCAAATGGCACTCTGTTTCCCTATACAGTGGACCGCTATTGACCCGGGTTCTGTTTGCCGTTCAGAGCACAGAGCACACAGGCGTTCCCCTACTGAACCACCGCCATGCCATGCCGCGCCGGCCCGAGACTACCGCTGAACCACAGCGAAGGTCCACTACGCCGCCATGCCGCGCCTCGAGACTACCGCTGAACCACGGCTACGCCGCCAGAGACTACCGCTGAACCACAGCGAAGGTCCCTACGCCGCCGAGTCGCTGAACCACAGCCGGTCCACTACGCCGCCATGCCGCGACTACCGCTGAACCACAGCGAAGGTCCCCTACGCCGCCATGCGCGCCGGCCCGAGACTACCGCTGAACCACAGCGAAGGTCCACTACGCCGCCATGCCGCGCCGGCCCGAGACTACCGCTGAACCACAGCGAAGGTCCACTACGCCGCCATGCCGCGCCGGCCCCGAGACTACCGCTGAACCACAGCGAAGGTCCACGTAATAACATATTACTGTATTATTCTAAAGTTCAACTGAAGAACTCCCGAGACACACATCAGGATGACATTTCTCCTCTAGGACTAACGGTCTGGACGTTTGTCTTAGTTCTCCTGGAAAAGCAAATAAAAACTAATGCCTGTTAGATGGAAATCATTTGTTAAAGAACCAGGAGAATAAATGGCGGGAGGATGGTCAGTTGGTAGAGGAGAGAGAAATATGTCAGTTTAGGTCATCCCTCCATCTATTCCTCCATCCCTCACTCTCTCCCTTCCTCCCTGCACAGGTCTCTCTCTCCTCTCTCTCTTGCTCTCTCTCTCTCTCTCTCTCCCTCTCTCTCTCTCTCTCTCTCTCTCTCTCTCTCTCTCTCTCTCTCTCTCTCTCTCTCTCTGTCTCTCTCTCTCTCTCTCCATCTCTCTCTCTCTCTCTCTCTCTTGCTCTCTCTTGCTCTCTCTCGCTCTCTCTCTCTCTTGCTCTCTCTTGCTCTCTCTCTCTCTTGCTCCCTTCCCCTCTCTCTCTCTCTCTTGCTCTCTCTGTCTCTCTCTCCCTCCCTCTCTCTCTCTCTCTTGCTCTCTCTCTCTCTCTCTCTCGCTCTCTCCATCTCTCTCCCTCTCTCTCACTCTCTCTCTCTCTTGCTCTCTCTTGCTCTCTCTCTCTCTCGCTCTCTTCCTTCCGCCCTGCACAGGTCCCCATGGCTCCTCTCTCTCTCTCTTACACTCCTTCTCCCCCTTGATACACTGCAACCATTTCTATTTTAATGTTTTGACAACCTTGTAATTGCAGTATTGATTCGGCCAAAGCAACGGATAGAAATACAGTACAAAAACAGAAAAGGGTCATCGGAGAGATGGAGGGTGGAGAGGAGGAAGGATGAGAGGGATAGGGGAGAAGGGATAGATGGATAGGGGAGGAAGGAGAGATGGATGAGGAGGAGGAAGGAGAGATAGAAGAGATGGAGAGAATGAAAGAGATAGAAGAAAAAGAGAGATAAGATGGATAGGGAGGAAGGAGGAATGGGAGAGGAAGGAAGATAGGGGAGATGGAGGGATGGAGGAATGAGGAGGAAGGAAAGGATAGATAATGGGGAGGGAGGAGGGATAGGGAGGAAGGAGGATGGAGAGATGGAGAGATGGAGGGATAGGGAGGAATGGAGGAGATGGAGGGATGGGGAAGGGATAGATGGATGGGAGGGAAGGAGGGATGGGGAGGGAAGGAAGGGAGATGGATGGGGAGGAAAGAAGGAAGGAGGGATGGGAGGATGGATAGAGGAAAGATAGAGAGAAGAGATAGGAAGGAAAAGATAGAGAAGATAAGAGATAGAGATAGAGAGATGAAGAGAGATAGGAAAGATAGGTGATGAAAGAGATAGATAGAGATAGAGATAGAAAGATAGAGATAGAGATAGGAGAGATAGGAAGAGATAAGTGATGGAGATAGAGATAGAGAGATGAAGAGATGGAAAGAGATAGAGATAGAAGAATGGAGAGATAGAGATAGAGAGAAGAGATGAGTCATAGAAAGAATGAAGCATAGAAGAGATAGAGGAAATGAAAGGATAGAGTTAGCAGAATAGAGGAGAGATAGAAGATTTAAATGATAAGTAATGGAAGAGATAGAGATAGAGATGAAAGAGATAGAAGATGAAGAGATAGAGCATAGATGAAGAATGAGGAAAGATGAAAGAGATAGATAGATAGATGAATGAAGAAGAGATAGAAGAGATAGAGATAGAAGAGATAAGAAGAATAGAGGAGAATGAGATAGAGAAGAATGGAAGAGATAGGTAGAAGATAGAAGAGATGAAGAGATGAAGAGATAGAAGAATAGAGAGATGAGAATAAAGAGATAGGGAAGAGATAGAAAGGAAAGATAGAAATATGGAAGAGATAAAGAGATAGAGAGATAGGGGAAGAGATGGAGGAATAGAGGTAGAATAAAGGATAGGGAAGAATGAAGAGATAGGAGGATAGAAGATAGAGGAAGGTAAGATGGAAGAGATAGAGGAAAATGGAGATAGAGTAGAATGGAAGAGATAGATAGATGGATTAGGATAAGTAGAGATGAAAGAGATAAGTAAGATGGAAGGATGGAAGAGATGAAGAGGATGGAGGAATGGATAGGGTAGAGATGGGTAGGATGAAGGATAAGGGATGAGAGAGGATAGGAGTGAAAGATAGAGGAGATAGAGAGAAAGGAGCAGATAGATAGAAAGAAAACGGAAAGGAAGGGAAAAGGAGAGAGGAGGAAATGTTTGTTGTAACTCGTTCCAGTCGCTAGCTGCAGGAACTTAAAGAGGCGACCCAGGGATGTGTGTGCTTTGGGGACCTTTAACAAAACCACGACTGGCAGAACGGATGTTGTATGTGGAGATGAGGGCTGCAGTAGATATCTCAGATAAGAGGGAGTGAGGCCTAAGAGGGTTTATAAATAAACATCAACCAAGGTTTTCTTCCAACGGTACACAGAATGACCAAGTTTACAGAGAGGATAGAGTGCAGTGATGTGTCCTATGAGGACCATTGGAGGCACATCTGATGGCAGAATGGTAAAGAACATCTAGCGCTAGAAGAGCACCTTTACCTGCCGATCTATAAATTGCATCTCTGTAATCAAGCATGGGTAGGATGGTCATCTGAATCAGGGTGAGTTTGGCAGCTGGGGGTGAAAGAGTTTGGCAGCTGGGGTGAAAGGGCCGATTACCATTAGAAAGTGTTCTCAATCTGGGGTATACAGAACGCCGTCGGGGTAGAGACAAATAACAATGTGATTCAGATTCATTCATTTATTTGTTTTGTTTAAAAAAACAATCTGCACATTCATTATTCTGTTTAACAAATGTATCGTTATCGTGTGTGTGTGTGTGTGTGTGTGTGTGTGTGTGTGTGTGTGTGTGTATGTGTGTGTGTGTGTGTGTGTGTGTGTGTGTGTGTGTGTGTGTGTGTCTGTGTGTGTGTGTGTGTGTGTGTGTGTGTGTGTGTGTGTGTGTGTGTGTGTGTGTGTGTGTGTGTGTGTGTGAGTTTACAACGATGACAAAAAACTAACATTTAAGAGTTTGCTGACCCTGGTGCTAGAGTTTTTTATAGTCCCGAGGGTACGGGAGTTCAGGAGTTTGGGAACCGCTGGTCTAGAGGAAACCAAGGCTAGATTTAACTTTATCCTCAGCTTTGATAATACGCTGAGAGAAGGACAGTGCACAGTCTAGCCATACTCCCAAATACTTTATGAGGTGACGACCTCAACCTCTAAACCCTCACAGGTAGTATTCACACCTGTGGGGAGAGGAGGATTCTTCTTTACCAAACCACATGACTTTTGTTTTAGAGATGTTCAGAACAAGTTTAAGGACAGAGAAGGCTTGTTGTGGACACTAAGAAAGCTTTGTTATAGAGCATTTTAACACACAATCCGGGGAGGGGCCCAGCTGAGTATAAGACTGTATCATCTGCATATAAACAGAAGAGAGAGTTTCCTGCTGACTGAGCTGTGTTGTTGATGTGAAACCAGACGGAGAGTAGAGACAGAACTAGATGGGGAGTAGAGACAGAACTAGATGAAGTAGAGACAGAACTAGATGGGAGTAGAGACAGAACTAGATGGGGAGTAGAGATGGGGAGTAGAGACAGAACTAGACGGAGAAGTAGAGACAGAACTAGATGGGAGTAGAGACAGAACTAGATGGAGAGTAGAGACAGAACTAGATGGGGAGTAGAGACAGAACTAGACGGAGAGTAGAGACAGAACTAGATGGGGAGTAGAGACAGAACTAGATGGGGAGTAGAGACAGAACTAGATGGGAGTAGATGGGGAGTAGAGACAGAACTAGATGGGGAGTAGAGACAGAACTAGATGGGGAGTAGAGACAGAACTAGATGGGGAGTAGAGACAGAACTAGATGGGAGTAGAGACAGAACTAGATGGGGAGTAGAGATGGGGAGTAGAGACAGAACCAGACGGAGAGTAGAGACAGAACTAGATGGGGAGTAGAGACAGAACTAGATGGGGAGTAGAGACAGAACTAGATGGGGAGTAGAGACAGAACCAGACGGAGAGTAGAGACAGAACTAGATGGGGAGTAGAGACAGAACTAGACGGAGAGTAGAGACAGAACTAGACGGAGAGTAGAGACAGAACCAGACGGAGAGTAGAGACAGAACTAGATGGGGAGTAGAGACAGAACTAGATGGGGAGTAGAGACAGAACTAGATGGGGAGTAGAGACAGAACCAGACGGAGAGTAGAGACAGAACCAGACGGAGAGTAGAGACAGAACTAGATGGAGAGTAGAGACAGAACCAGATGGGGAGTAGAGACAGAACTAGATGGGGAGGAGAGACAGAACTAGATGGGGAGTAGAGACAGAACTAGATGGGGAGTAGAGACAGAACTAGATGGGGAGTAGAGACAGAACTAGATGGGGAGTAGAGACAGAACTAGATGGGGAGTAGAGACAGAACTAGATGGGGAGTAGAGACAGAACTAGATGGAGAGTAGAGACAGAACTAGATGGGGAGTAGAGACAGAACTAGATGGAGAGTAGAGACAGAAATAGATGGGGAGTAGAGACAGAACTAGATGGGGAGTAGAGACAGAACTAGATGGGGAGTAGAGACAGAACTAGATGGGGAGTAGAGACAGAACTAGATGGGGAGTAGAGACAGAACTAGATGGGGAGTAGAGACAGAACTAGATGGGGAGTAGAGATGGGGAGTAGAGACAGAACTAGATGGGGAGTAGAGATGGGGAGTAGAGATGGAACTAGATGGGGAGTAGAGACAGAACTAGATGGGGAGTAGAGACAGAACTAGATGGGGAGTAGAGATGGGGAGTAGAGATGGGGAGTAGAGACAGAACTAGATGGGGAGTAGAGACAGAACTAGATGGGGAGTAGAGACAGAACTAGATGGGGAGTAGAGACAGAACTAGATGGGGAGTAGAGACAGAACTAGATGGGGAGTAGAGACAGAACTAGATGGGGAGTAGAGATGGGGAGTAGAGACAGAACTAGATGGGGAGTAGAGACAGAACTAGATGGGGAGTAGAGACAGAACTAGATGGGGAGTAGAGACATAACTAGATGGGGAGTAGAGACAGAACTAGATGGGGAGTAGAGACAGAACTAGATGGGGAGTAGAGACAGAACTAGATGGGGAGTAGAGACAGAACTAGATGGGAGTAGAGACAGAACTAGATGGGGAGTAGAGACAGAACTAGATGGGGAGTAGAGACAGAACTAGATGGGAGTAGAGACAGAACTAGATGGGGAGTAGAGATGGGGAGTAGAGACAGAACTAGATGGGGAGTAGAGACAGAACTAGATGGGGAGTAGAGATGGGGAGTAGAGACAGAACTAGATGGGGAGTAGAGACAGAACTAGATGGGGAGTAGAGACAGAACTAGATGGGGAGTAGAGACAGAACTAGATGGGGAGTAGAGACAGAACCAGATGGGGAGTAGAGACAGAACTAGATGGGGAGTAGAGACAGAACTAGATGGGGAGTAGAGACAGAACTAGATGGGAGTAGAGACAGAACTAGATGGGGAGTAGAGACAGAACTAGATGGGGAGTAGAGATGGGGAGTAGAGACAGAACTAGATGGGGAGTAGAGACAGAACTAGATGGGGAGTAGAGATGGGGAGTAGAGACAGAACTAGATGGGGAGTAGAGACAGAACTAGATGGGGAGTAGAGACAGAACTAGATGGGGAGTAGAGACAGAACTAGATGGGGAGTAGAGACAGAACCAGATGGGGGAGTAGAGACAGAACTAGATGGGGAGTAGAGATGGGGAGTAGAGACAGAACTAGATGGGGAGTAGAGACAGAACTAGATGGGGAGTAGAGACAGAACTAGATGGGGAGTAGAGACAGAACCAGATGGGGAGTAGAGACAGAACTAGATGGGGAGTAGAGACAGAACTAGATGGAGAGTAGAGACAGAACTAGATGGGGAGTAGAGACAGAACTAGATGGGAGTAGAGACAGAACTAGATGGGGAGTAGAGACAGAACCAGACGGAGAGTAGAGACAGAACTAGATGGGGAGTAGAGACAGAACTAGATGGGGAGTAGAGACAGAACTAGATGGGGAGTAGAGACAGAACTAGATGGGGGAGTAGAGACAGAACTAGATGGGGAGTAGAGACAGAACTAGACGGGGAGTAGAGACAGAACTAGATGGGGAGTAGAGACAGAACTAGATGGGAGTAGAGACAGAACTAGATGGGGAGTAGAGACAGAACTAGATGGGGAGTAGAGACAGAACTAGATGGGGAGTAGAGACAGAACTAGATGGGGAGTAGAGACAGAACTAGATGGGGAGTAGAGACCAAACTAGATGGGGAGTAGAGACAGAACTAGATGGGGAGTAGAGACAGAACTAGATGGGGAGTAGAGACAGAACTAGATGGGGAGTAGAGACAGAACTAGATGGGGAGTAGAGACAGAACTAGATGGGGAGTAGAGATGGGGAGTAGAGACAGAACTAGATGGGGAGTAGAGACAGAACTAGATGGGGAGTAGAGACAGAACTAGATGGGGAGTAGAGACAGAACTAGATGGGGAGTAGAGATGGGGAGTAGAGACAGAACTAGATGGGGAGTAGAGACAGAACTAGATGGGGAGTAGAGACAGAACTAGATGGGGAGTAGAGACAGAACCAGATGGGGAGTAGAGACAGAACTAGATGGGGAGTAGAGACAGAACTAGATGGAGAGTAGAGACAGAACTAGATGGGGAGTAGAGACAGAACTAGATGGGGAGTAGAGACAGAACTAGATGGGGAGTAGAGACAGAACTAGATGGGGAGTAGAGACCGAACTAGATGGGGAGTAGAGACCAAACTAGATGGGGAGTAGAGACAGAACTAGATGGGGAGTAGAGACAGAACTAGATGGGGAGTAGAGACAGAACTAGATGGGGAGTAGAGACAGAACTAGATGGGGAGTAGAGACAGAACTAGATGGGGAGTAGAGACAGAACTAGATGGGGAGTAGAGACAGAACTAGATGGGGAGTAGAGACAGAACTAGATGGGGAGTAGAGACAGAACTAGATGGGGAGTAGAGACAGAACTAGATGGGGAGTAGAGACAGAACTAGATGGGGAGTAGAGACAGAACTAGATGGGAGTAGAGACAGAACTAGATGGGAGTAGAGACAGAACTAGATGGGGAGTAGAGACAGAACTAGATGGGGAGTAGAGACAGAACTAGACGGAGAGTAGAGACAGAACTAGATGGGGAGTAGAGACAGAACTAGATGGGGAGTAGAGACAGAACTAGATGGGGAGTAGATGGGGAGTAGAGACAGAACTAGATGGGGAGTAGAGACAGAACTAGATGGGGAGTAGAGACAGAACTAGATGGGGAGTAGAGACAGAACTAGATGGGGAGTAGAGACAGAACTAGATGGGGAGTAGAGATGGGGAGTAGAGACAGAACCAGACGGAGAGTAGAGACAGAACTAGATGGGGAGTAGAGACAGAACTAGATGGGGAGTAGAGACAGAACTAGATGGGGAGTAGAGACAGAACTAGATGGGGAGTAGAGACAGAACTAGATGGGGAGTAGAGACAGAACTAGATGGGGAGTAGAGACAGAACCAGACGGAGAGTAGAGACAGAACTAGATGGGGAGTAGAGACAGAACTAGACGGAGAGTAGAGACAGAACTAGACGGAGAGTAGAGACAGAACCAGACGGAGAGTAGAGACAGAACTAGATGGGGAGTAGAGACAGAACTAGATGGGGAGTAGAGACAGAACTAGATGGGGAGTAGAGACAGAACCAGACGGAGAGTAGAGACAGAACCAGACGGAGAGTAGAGACAGAACTAGATGGAGAGTAGAGACAGAACCAGATGGGGAGTAGAGACAGAACTAGATGGGGAGGAGAGACAGAACTAGATGGGGAGTAGAGACAGAACTAGATGGGGAGTAGAGACAGAACTAGATGGGGAGTAGAGACAGAACTAGATGGGGAGTAGAGACAGAACTAGATGGGGAGTAGAGACAGAACTAGATGGGGAGTAGAGACAGAACTAGATGGAGAGTAGAGACAGAACTAGATGGGGAGTAGAGACAGAACTAGATGGAGAGTAGAGACAGAAATAGATGGGGAGTAGAGACAGAACTAGATGGGGAGTAGAGACAGAACTAGATGGGAGTAGAGACAGAACTAGATGGGAGTAGAGACAGAACTAGATGGGGAGTAGAGACAGAACTAGATGGGGAGTAGAGACAGAACTAGATGGGGAGTAGAGATGGGGAGTAGAGACAGAACTAGATGGGGAGTAGAGATGGGGAGTAGAGATGGAACTAGATGGGGAGTAGAGACAGAACTAGATGGGGAGTAGAGACAGAACTAGATGGGGAGTAGAGATGGGGAGTAGAGATGGGGAGTAGAGACAGAACTAGATGGGGAGTAGAGACAGAACTAGATGGGGAGTAGAGACAGAACTAGATGGGAGTAGAGACAGAACTAGATGGGAGTAGAGACAGAACTAGATGGGGAGTAGAGACAGAACTAGATGGGGAGTAGAGATGGGGAGTAGAGACAGAACTAGATGGGGAGTAGAGACAGAACTAGATGGGGAGTAGAGACAGAACTAGATGGGGAGTAGAGACAGAACTAGATGGGAGTAGAGACAGAACTAGATGGGAGTAGAGACAGAACTAGATGGGGAGTAGAGACAGAACTAGATGGGAGTAGAGACAGAACTAGATGGGGAGTAGAGACAGAACTAGATGGGGAGTAGAGACAGAACTAGATGGGGAGTAGAGACAGAACTAGATGGGGAGTAGAGACAGAACTAGATGGGGAGTAGAGATGGGGAGTAGAGACAGAACTAGATGGGGAGTAGAGACAGAACTAGATGGGGAGTAGAGATGGGGGAGTAGAGACAGAACTAGATGGGGAGTAGAGACAGAACTAGATGGGGAGTAGAGACAGAACTAGATGGGGAGTAGAGACAGAACTAGATGGGGAGTAGAGACAGAACCAGATGGGGAGTAGAGACAGAACTAGATGGGGAGTAGAGACAGAACTAGATGGGAGTAGAGACAGAACTAGATGGGGAGTAGAGACAGAACTAGATGGGGAGTAGAGACAGAACTAGATGGGGAGTAGAGATGGGGAGTAGAGACAGAACTAGATGGGGAGTAGAGACAGAACTAGATGGGAGTAGAGATGGGGAGTAGAGACAGAACTAGATGGGGAGTAGAGACAGAACTAGATGGGGAGTAGAGACAGAACTAGATGGGGAGTAGAGACAGAACTAGATGGGAGTAGAGACAGAACCAGATGGGGAGTAGAGACAGAACTAGATGGGGAGTAGAGATGGGGAGTAGAGACAGAACTAGATGGGGAGTAGAGACAGAACTAGATGGGGAGTAGAGACAGAACTAGATGGGGAGTAGAGACAGAACCAGATGGGAGTAGAGACAGAACTAGATGGGGAGTAGAGACAGAACTAGATGGAGAGTAGAGACAGAACTAGATGGGGAGTAGAGACAGAACTAGATGGGGAGTAGAGACAGAACTAGATGGGGAGTAGAGACAGAACCAGACGGAGAGTAGAGACAGAACTAGATGGGGAGTAGAGACAGAACTAGATGGGAGTAGAGACAGAACTAGATGGGGAGTAGAGACAGAACTAGATGGGGAGTAGAGACAGAACTAGATGGGAGTAGAGACAGAACTAGATGGGGAGTAGAGACAGAACTAGATGGGGAGTAGAGACAGAACTAGATGGGGAGTAGAGACAGAACTAGATGGGGAGTAGAGACAGAACTAGATGGGGAGTAGAGACAGAACTAGATGGGGAGTAGAGACAGAACTAGATGGGGAGTAGAGACAGAACTAGATGGGGAGTAGAGACCAAACTAGATGGGGAGTAGAGACAGAACTAGATGGGGAGTAGAGACAGAACTAGATGGGGAGTAGAGACAGAACTAGATGGGAGTAGAGACAGAACTAGATGGGGAGTAGAGACAGAACTAGATGGGGAGTAGAGATGGGGAGTAGAGACAGAACTAGATGGGGAGTAGAGACAGAACTAGATGGGGAGTAGAGACAGAACTAGATGGGGAGTAGAGACAGAACTAGATGGGGAGTAGAGATGGGGAGTAGAGACAGAACTAGATGGGGAGTAGAGACAGAACTAGATGGGGAGTAGAGACAGAACTAGATGGGGAGTAGAGACAGAACCAGATGGGGAGTAGAGACAGAACTAGATGGGGAGTAGAGACAGAACTAGATGGAGAGTAGAGACAGAACTAGATGGGGAGTAGAGACAGAACTAGATGGGGAGTAGAGACAGAACTAGATGGGGAGTAGAGACAGAACCAGACGGAGAGTAGAGACAGAACTAGATGGGGAGTAGAGACAGAACTAGATGGGGAGTAGAGACCGAACTAGATGGGGAGTAGAGACCAAACTAGATGGGGAGTAGAGACAGAACTAGATGGGAGTAGAGACAGAACTAGATGGGGAGTAGAGACAGAACTAGATGGGGAGTAGAGACAGAACTAGATGGGGAGTAGAGACAGAACTAGATGGGGAGTAGAGACAGAACTAGATGGGGAGTAGAGACAGAACTAGATGGGGAGTAGAGACAGAACTAGATGGGGAGTAGAGACAGAACTAGATGGGAGTAGAGACAGAACTAGATGGGGAGTAGAGACAGAACTAGATGGGGAGTAGAGACAGAACTAGATGGGGAGTAGAGACAGAACTAGATGGGGAGTAGAGACCGAACTAGATGGGGAGTAGAGACGGAACTAGATGGGGAGTAGAGACAGAACTAGATGGGGAGTAGAGACAGAACTAGATGGGGAGTAGAGACGGAACTAGATGGGGAGTAGAGACAGAACTAGATGGGGAGTAGAGACAGAACTAGATGGGGAGTAGAGACAGAACTAGATGGGGTAGAGACAGAACTAGATGGGGAGTAGAGACAGAACTAGATGGGAGTAGAGACAGAACTAGATGGGGAGTAGAGACCAAACTAGATGGGGAGTAGAGACAGAACTAGATGGGGAGTAGAGACAGAACTAGATGGGGAGTAGAGACCAAACTAGATGGGGAGTAGAGACAGAACTAGATGGGGAGTAGAGACAGAACTAGATGGGGAGTAGAGACAGAACTAGATGGGGAGTAGAGACAGAACTAGATGGGGAGTAGAAACAGAACTAGATGGGGAGTAGAGACAGAACTAGATGGGAGTAGAGACAGAACTAGATGGGGAGTAGAGACAGAACTAGATGGGAGTAGAGACAGAACTAGATGGGGAGTAGAGACAGAACTAGATGGGGAGTAGAGACAGAACTAGATAGATGGGGAGTAGAGACAGAACTAGATGGGGAGTAGAGACAGAACTAGATGGGGAGTAGAGACAGAACTAGATGGGGAGTAGAGACAGAACTAGATGGGGAGTAGAGACAGAACTAGATGGGAGTAGAGATGGAACTAGATGGGAACTAGAGATGGGGAGTAGAGACCAAACTAGATGGGGAGTAGAGACCAAACTAGATGGGGAGTAGAGACAGAACTAGATGGGGAGTAGAGACAGAACTAGATGGGGAGTAGAGACAGAACTAGATGGGGAGTAGAGACAGAACTAGATGGGGAGTAGAGACAGAACTAGATGGGGAGTAGAGACAGAACTAGATGGGGAGTAGAGACAGAACTAGATGGGGAGTAGAGACAGAACTAGATGGGGAGTAGAGACAGAACTAGATGGGGAGTAGAGACAGAACTAGATGGGAGTAGAGACAGAACTAGATGGGAGTAGAGACAGAACTAGATGGGGAGTAGAGACCGAACTAGATGGGGAGTAGAGACAGAACTAGATGGGGAGTAGAGACAGAACTAGATGGGGAGTAGAGACAGAACTAGATGGGGAGTAGAGACAGAACTAGATGGGGAGTAGAGACAGAACTAGATGGGGAGTAGAGACAGAACTAGATGGGGGGAGTAGAGACAGAACTAGATGGGGAGTAGAGACAGAACTAGATGGGGAGTAGAGACAGAACTAGATGGGAGTAGAGACAGAACTAGATGGGGAGTAGAGACCAAACTAGATGGGGAGTAGAGACAGAACTAGATGGGGAGTAGAGACAGAACTAGATGGGGAGTAGAGACCAAACTAGATGGGGAGTAGAGACAGAACTAGATGGGGAGTAGAGACAGAACTAGATGGGGAGTAGAGACAGAACTAGATGGGGAGTAGAGACAGAACTAGATGGGGAGTAGAGACAGAACTAGATGGGGAGTAGAGATGGGGAGTAGAGACAGAACTAGATGGGAGTAGAGACAGAACTAGATGGGGAGTAGAGACAGAACTAGATGGGGAGTAGAGACAGAACTAGATGGGGAGTAGAGACAGAACTAGATGGGGAGTAGAGATGGGGAGTAGAGACAGAACTAGATGGGGAGTAGAGACAGAACTAGATGGGGAGTAGAGACAGAACCAGACGGAGAGTAGAGACAGAACCAGATGGGGAGTAGAGACAGAACTAGATGGGAGTAGAGACAGAACTAGATGGGGAGTAGAGACAGAACCCGGAGAGTAGAGACAGAACCAGACGGAGAGTAGAGACAGAACCAGATGGGGAGTAGAGACAGAACAGAACGGAGAGTAGAGACAGAACCAGATGGGGAGTAGAGACAGAACTAGATGGGGAGTAGAGACCGAACTAGATGGGAGTAGAGACAGAACTAGATGGGGAGTAGAGACAGAACTAGATGGGGAGTAGAGACAGAACTAGATGGGGAGTAGAGACAGAACCAGACGGAGAGTAGAGACAGAACTAGATGGGAGTAGAGACAGAACTAGATGGGAGTAGAGACAGAACTAGATGGGGAGTAGAGACCAAACTAGATGGGGAGTAGAGACAGAACTAGATGGGGAGTAGAGACAGAACTAGATGGGGAGTAGAGACAGAACTAGATGGGGAGTAGAGACAGAACTAGATGGGGAGTAGAGACAGAACTAGATGGGGAGTAGAGATGGGGAGTAGAGACAGAACTAGATGGGGAGTAGAGACAGAACTAGATGGGGAGTAGAGACAGAACTAGATGGGGAGTAGAGACAGAACTAGATGGGGAGTAGAGACAGAACTAGATGGGGAGTAGAGATGGGGAGTAGAGACAGAACTAGATGGGGAGTAGAGACAGAACTAGATGGGAGTAGAGACAGAACTAGATGGGGAGTAGAGACAGAACCAGATGGGGAGTAGAGACAGAACTAGATGGGGAGTAGAGACAGAACTAGATGGAGAGTAGAGACAGAACTAGATGGGGAGTAGAGACAGAACTAGATGGGGAGTAGAGACAGAACTAGATGGGGAGTAGAGACAGAACCAGACGGAGAGTAGAGACAGAACTAGATGGGGAGTAGAGACAGAACTAGATGGGGAGTAGAGACCGAACTAGATGGGAGTAGAGACCAAACTAGATGGGGAGTAGAGACAGAACTAGATGGGGAGTAGAGACAGAACTAGATGGGGAGTAGAGACAGAACTAGATGGGGAGTAGAGACAGAACTAGATGGGAGTAGAGACAGAACTAGATGGGGAGTAGAGATGGGAGTAGAGACAGAACTAGATGGGAGTAGAGACAGAATTAGATGGGGAGTAGAGACAGAACTAGACGGGCAGTAGAGACAGAACTAGATGGGGAGTAGAGACAGAACTAGATGGGGAGTAGAGACAGAACTAGATGGGAGTAGAGACAGAACTAGATGGGGAGTAGAGACAGAACTAGATGGGGAGTAGAGATGGGGAGTAGAGACCGAACTAGATGGGGAGTAGAGACCAAACTAGATGGGAGTAGAGACAGAACTAGATGGGGAGTAGAGACAGAACTAGATGGGGAGTAGAGACAGAACTAGATGGGGAGTAGAGACAGAACTAGATGGGGAGTAGAGACAGAACTAGACGGAGAGTAGAGACAGAACTAGATGGGGAGTAGAGACAGAACCAGACGGAGAGTAGAGACAGAACTAGATGGGGAGTAGAGACAGAACTAGATGGGGAGTAGAGACAGAACTAGACGGAGAGTAGAGACAGAACTAGATGGGGAGTAGAGACAGAACCAGACGGAGAGTAGAGACAGAACTAGATGGGGAGTAGAGACAGAACCAGACGGAGAGTAGAGACAGAACTAGATGGGGAGTAGAGACAGAACTAGATGGGGAGTAGAGACAGAACTAGATGGGGAAGTAGAGACAGAACCAGACGGAGAGTAGAGACAGAACCAGACGGAGAGTAGAGACAGAACTAGATGGAGAGTAGAGACAGAACCAGATGGGGAGTAGAGACAGAACTAGATGGGGAGGAGAGACAGAACTAGATGGGGAGTAGAGACAGAACTAGATGGGGAGTAGAGACAGAACTAGATGGGAGTAGAGACAGAACTAGATGGGGAGTAGAGACAGAACTAGATGGGGAGTAGAGACAGAACTAGATGGGGAGTAGAGACAGAACTAGATGGAGAGTAGAGACAGAACTAGATGGGGAGTAGAGACAGAACTAGATGGAGAGTAGAGACAGAAATAGATGGGGAGTAGAGACAGAACTAGATGGGGAGTAGAGACAGAACTAGATGGGGAGTAGAGACAGAACTAGATGGGGAGTAGAGACAGAACTAGATGGGGAGTAGAGACAGAACTAGATGGGGAGTAGAGACAGAACTAGATGGGGAGTAGAGATGGGGAGTAGAGACAGAACTAGATGGGGAGTAGAGATGGGGAGTAGAGATGGAACTAGATGGGGAGTAGAGACAGAACTAGATGGGGAGTAGAGACAGAACTAGATGGGGAGTAGAGATGGGGAGTAGAGATGGGGAGTAGAGACAGAACTAGATGGGGAGTAGAGACAGAACTAGATGGGGAGTAGAGACAGAACTAGATGGGGAGTAGAGACAGAACTAGATGGGGAGTAGAGACAGAACTAGATGGGGAGTAGAGACAGAACTAGATGGGGAGTAGAGATGGGGAGTAGAGACAGAACTAGATGGGGAGTAGAGACAGAACTAGATGGGGAGTAGAGACAGAACTAGATGGGGAGTAGAGACAGAACTAGATGGGAGTAGAGACAGAACTAGATGGGAGTAGAGACAGAACTAGATGGGGAGTAGAGACAGAACTAGATG
Source organism: Oncorhynchus gorbuscha (assembly GCF_021184085.1). Lineage (NCBI taxonomy): Eukaryota > Metazoa > Chordata > Actinopteri > Salmoniformes > Salmonidae > Oncorhynchus > Oncorhynchus gorbuscha. The sequence goes on from NW_025746494.1 coordinate 85,307, forward strand.
GGGAGTAGAGACAGAACTAGATGGGGAGTAGAGACAGAACTAGATGGGGAGTAGAGACAGAACTAGATGGGGAGTAGAGACCAAACTAGATGGGGAGTAGAGACAGAACTAGATGGGGAGTAGAGACAGAACTAGATGGGGAGTAGAGACAGAACTAGATGGGGAGTAGAGACAGAACTAGATGGGAGTAGAGACAGAACTAGATGGGAGTAGAGATGGGGAGTAGAGACAGAACTAGATGGGGAGTAGAGACAGAACTAGATGGGGAGTAGAGACAGAACTAGATGGGGAGTAGAGACAGAACTAGATGGGGAGTAGAGATGGGAGTAGAGACAGAACTAGATGGGGAGTAGAGACAGAACTAGATGGGAGTAGAGACAGAACTAGATGGGGAGTAGAGACAGAACCAGATGGGGAGTAGAGACAGAACTAGATGGGGAGTAGAGACAGAACTAGATGGAGAGTAGAGACAGAACTAGATGGGGAGTAGAGACAGAACTAGATGGGGAGTAGAGACAGAACTAGATGGGGAGTAGAGACAGAACCAGACGGAGTAGAGACAGAACTAGATGGGGAGTAGAGACAGAACTAGATGGGGAGTAGAGACCGAACTAGATGGGGAGTAGAGACCAAACTAGATGGGGAGTAGAGACAGAACTAGATGGGGAGTAGAGACAGAACTAGATGGGGAGTAGAGACAGAACTAGATGGGGAGTAGAGACAGAACTAGATGGGAGTAGAGACAGAACTAGATGGGGAGTAGAGACAGAACTAGATGGGGAGTAGAGACAGAACTAGATGGGGAGTAGAGACAGAACTAGATGGGGAGTAGAGACAGAACTAGATGGGGAGTAGAGACAGAACTAGATGGGGAGTAGAGACAGAACTAGATGGGGAGTAGAGACAGAACTAGATGGGGAGTAGAGACAGAACTAGATGGGGAGTAGAGACAGAACTAGATGGGGAGTAGAGACAGAACTAGATGGGGAGTAGAGACAGAACTAGACGAGAGTAGAGACAGAACTAGATGGGGAGTAGAGACAGAACTAGATGGGGAGTAGAGACAGAACTAGATGGGGAGTAGATGGGGAGTAGAGACAGAACTAGATGGGGAGTAGAGACAGAACTAGATGGGGAGTAGAGACAGAACTAGATGGGGAGTAGAGACAGAACTAGATGGGGAGTAGAGACAGAACTAGATGGGGAGTAGAGATGGGGAGTAGAGACAGAACCAGACGGAGAGTAGAGACAGAACTAGATGGGGAGTAGAGACAGAACTAGATGGGGAGTAGAGACAGAACCAGACGGAGAGTAGAGACAGAACTAGATGGGGAGTAGAGACAGAACTAGACGGAGAGTAGAGACAGAACTAGACGGAGAGTAGAGACAGAACCAGACGGAGAGTAGAGACAGAACTAGATGGGGAGTAGAGACAGAACTAGATGGGGAGTAGAGACAGAACTAGATGGGGAGTAGAGACAGAACTAGATGGGGAGTAGAGACAGAACCAGACGGAGAGTAGAGACAGAACTAGATGGAGAGTAGAGACAGAACCAGATGGGGAGTAGAGACAGAACTAGATGGGGGGAGGAGAGACAGAACTAGATGGGAGTAGAGACAGAACTAGATGGGGAGTAGAGACAGAACTAGATGGGGAGTAGAGACAGAACTAGATGGGGAGTAGAGACAGAACTAGATGGGGAGTAGAGACAGAACTAGATGGGGAGTAGAGACAGAACTAGATGGAGAGTAGAGACAGAACTAGATGGGGAGTAGAGACAGAACTAGATGGAGAGTAGAGACAGAAATAGATGGGGAGTAGAGACAGAACTAGATGGGGAGTAGAGACAGAACTAGATGGGAGTAGAGACAGAACTAGATGGGGAGTAGAGACAGAACTAGATGGGAGTAGAGACAGAACTAGATGGGGAGTAGAGACAGAACTAGATGGGGAGTAGAGATGGGGAGTAGAGACAGAACTAGATGGGGAGTAGAGATGGGGAGTAGAGATGGAACTAGATGGGGAGTAGAGACAGAACTAGATGGGGAGTAGAGACAGAACTAGATGGGGAGTAGAGATGGGGAGTAGAGATGGGGAGTAGAGACAGAACTAGATGGGGAGTAGAGACAGAACTAGATGGGGAGTAGAGACAGAACTAGATGGGGAGTAGAGACAGAACTAGATGGGGAGTAGAGACAGAACTAGATGGGGAGTAGAGACAGAACTAGATGGGGAGTAGAGATGGGGAGTAGAGACAGAACTAGATGGGGAGTAGAGACAGAACTAGATGGGGAGTAGAGACAGAACTAGATGGGGAGTAGAGACAGAACTAGATGGGGAGTAGAGACAGAACTAGATGGGGAGTAGAACAGAACTAGATGGGGAGTAGAGACAGAACTAGATGGGGAGTAGAGACAGAACTAGATGGGAGTAGAGACAGAACTAGATGGGGAGTAGAGACAGAACTAGATGGGGAGTAGAGACAGAACTAGATGGGGAGTAGAGACAGAACTAGATGGGGAGTAGAGATGGGGAGTAGAGACAGAACTAGATGGGGAGTAGAGACAGAACTAGATGGGGAGTAGAGATGGGGAGTAGAGACAGAACTAGATGGGGAGTAGAGACAGAACTAGATGGGGAGTAGAGACAGAACTAGATGGGGAGTAGAGACAGAACTAGATGGGGAGTAGAGACAGAACCAGATGGGGAGTAGAGACAGAACTAGATGGGGAGTAGAGACAGAACTAGATGGGGAGTAGAGACAGAACTAGATGGGGAGTAGAGACAGAACTAGATGGGGAGTAGAGACAGAACTAGATGGGGAGTAGAGATGGGGAGTAGAGACAGAACTAGATGGGGAGTAGAGACAGAACTAGATGGGAGTAGAGATGGGGAGTAGAGACAGAACTAGATGGGGAGTAGAGACAGAACTAGATGGGGAGTAGAGACAGAACTAGATGGGGAGTAGAGACAGAACTAGATGGGGAGTAGAGACAGAACCAGATGGGGAGTAGAGACAGAACTAGATGGGGAGTAGAGATGGGAGTAGAGACAGAACTAGATGGGGAGTAGAGACAGAACTAGATGGGGAGTAGAGACAGAACTAGATGGGGAGTAGAGACAGAACCAGATGGGGAGTAGAGACAGAACTAGATGGGGAGTAGAGACAGAACTAGATGGAGAGTAGAGACAGAACTAGATGGGGAGTAGAGACAGAACTAGATGGGAGTAGAGACAGAACTAGATGGGGAGTAGAGACAGAACCAGACGGAGAGTAGAGACAGAACTAGATGGGGAGTAGAGACAGAACTAGATGGGGAGTAGAGACAGAACTAGATGGGGAGTAGAGACAGAACTAGATGGGGAGTAGAGACAGAACTAGATGGGGAGTAGAGACAGAACTAGATGGGGAGTAGAGACAGAACTAGATGGGGAGTAGAGACAGAACTAGATGGGGAGTAGAGACAGAACTAGATGGGGAGTAGAGACAGAACTAGATGGGGAGTAGAGACAGAACTAGATGGGGAGTAGAGACAGAACTAGATGGGAGTAGAGACAGAACTAGATGGGGAGTAGAGACCAAACTAGATGGGGAGTAGAGACAGAACTAGATGGGGAGTAGAGACAGAACTAGATGGGAGTAGAGACAGAACTAGATGGGGAGTAGAGACAGAACTAGATGGGGAGTAGAGACAGAACTAGATGGGGAGTAGAGATGGGGAGTAGAGACAGAACTAGATGGGGAGTAGAGACAGAACTAGATGGGGAGTAGAGACAGAACTAGATGGGGAGTAGAGACAGAACTAGATGGGGAGTAGAGACAGAACTAGATGGGGAGTAGAGACAGAACTAGATGGGGAGTAGAGACAGAACTAGATGGGGAGTAGAGACAGAACTAGATGGGGAGTAGAGACAGAACTAGATGGGGAGTAGAGACAGAACTAGATGGGGAGTAGAGACAGAACTAGATGGGGAGTAGAGACAGAACTAGATGGGGAGTAGAGAGACAGAACTAGATGGGGAGTAGAGACAGAACTAGATGGGAGTAGAGACCGAACTAGATGGGGAGTAGAGACGGAACTAGATGGGGAGTAGAGACAGAACTAGATGGGGAGTAGAGACAGAACTAGATGGGGAGTAGAGACGGAACTAGATGGGGAGTAGAGACAGAACTAGATGGGGAGTAGAGACAGAACTAGATGGGGAGTAGAGACAGAACTAGATGGGGAGTAGAGACAGAACTAGATGGGGAGTAGAGACAGAACTAGATGGGGAGTAGAGACAGAACTAGATGGGGAGTAGAGACAGAACTAGATGGGAGTAGAGACCAAACTAGATGGGGAGTAGAGACAGAACTAGATGGGGAGTAGAGACAGAACTAGATGGGAGTAGAGACCAAACTAGATGGGGAGTAGAGACAGAACTAGATGGGGAGTAGAGACAGAACTAGATGGGGAGTAGAGACAGAACTAGATGGGGAGTAGAGACAGAACTAGATGGGGAGTAGAGACAGAACTAGATGGGGAGTAGAGATGGGAGTAGAGACAGAACTAGATGGGGAGTAGAGACAGAACTAGATGGGGAGTAGAGACAGAACTAGATGGGGAGTAGAGACAGAACTAGATGGGGAGTAGAGACAGAACTAGATGGGGAGTAGAGATGGGGAGTAGAGACAGAACTAGATGGGGAGTAGAGACAGAACTAGATGGGGAGTAGAGACAGAACCAGACGGAGAGTAGAGACAGAACCAGATGGGGAGTAGAGACAGAACTAGATGGGGAGTAGAGACAGAACTAGATGGGGAGTAGAGACAGAACCAGACGGAGAGTAGAGACAGAACCAGATGGGGAGTAGAGACAGAACCAGACGGAGAGTAGAGACAGAACCAGATGGGGAGTAGAGACAGAACTAGATGGGGAGTAGAGACCGAACTAGATGGGGAGTAGAGACAGAACTAGATGGGGAGTAGAGACAGAACTAGATGGGGAGTAGAGACAGAACTAGATGGGGAGTAGAGACAGAACCAGACGGAGAGTAGAGACAGAACTAGATGGGGAGTAGAGACAGAACTAGATGGGGAGTAGAGACAGAACTAGATGGGGAGTAGAGACCAAACTAGATGGGGAGTAGAGACAGAACTAGATGGGGAGTAGAGACAGAACTAGATGGGGAGTAGAGACAGAACTAGATGGGGAGTAGAGACAGAACTAGATGGGGAGTAGAGACAGAACTAGATGGGGAGTAGAGATGGGGAGTAGAGACAGAACTAGATGGGGAGTAGAGACAGAACTAGATGGGGAGTAGAGACAGAACTAGATGGGGAGTAGAGACAGAACTAGATGGGGAGTAGAGACAGAACTAGATGGGGAGTAGAGATGGGGAGTAGAGACAGAACTAGATGGGGAGTAGAGACAGAACTAGATGGGAGTAGAGACAGAACTAGATGGGGAGTAGAGACAGAACCAGATGGGGAGTAGAGACAGAACTAGATGGGGAGTAGAGACAGAACTAGATGGAGAGTAGAGACAGAACTAGATGGGGAGTAGAGACAGAACTAGATGGGGAGTAGAGACAGAACTAGATGGGGAGTAGAGACAGAACCAGACGGAGAGTAGAGACAGAACTAGATGGGGAGTAGAGACAGAACTAGATGGGGAGTAGAGACCGAACTAGATGGGGAGTAGAGACCAAACTAGATGGGGAGTAGAGACAGAACTAGATGGGGAGTAGAGACAGAACTAGATGGGGAGTAGAGACAGAACTAGATGGGGAGTAGAGACAGAACTAGATGGGGAGTAGAGACAGAACTAGATGGGGAGTAGAGATGGGGAGTAGAGACAGAACTAGATGGGGAGTAGAGACAGAACTAGATGGGGAGTAGAGACAGAACTAGACGGGCAGTAGAGACAGAACTAGATGGGGAGTAGAGACAGAACTAGATGGGGAGTAGAGACAGAACTAGATGGGGAGTAGAGACAGAACTAGATGGGGAGTAGAGACAGAACTAGATGGGGAGTAGAGATGGGGAGTAGAGACCGAACTAGATGGGGAGTAGAGACCAAACTAGATGGGGAGTAGAGACAGAACTAGATGGGGAGTAGAGACAGAACTAGATGGGGAGTAGAGACAGAACTAGATGGGGAGTAGAGACAGAACTAGATGGGGAGTAGAGACAGAACTAGACGGAGAGTAGAGACAGAACTAGATGGGGAGTAGAGACAGAACCAGACGGAGAGTAGAGACAGAACTAGATGGGGAGTAGAGACAGAACTAGATGGGGAGTAGAGACAGAACTAGACGGAGAGTAGAGACAGAACTAGATGGGGAGTAGAGACAGAACCAGACGGAGAGTAGAGACAGAACTAGATGGGGAGTAGAGACAGAACCAGACGGAGAGTAGAGACAGAACTAGATGGGGAGTAGAGACAGAACTAGATGGGGAGTAGAGACAGAACTAGATGGGGAGTAGAGACAGAACCAGACGGAGAGTAGAGACAGAACCAGACGGAGAGTAGAGACAGAACTAGATGGAGAGTAGAGACAGAACCAGATGGGGAGTAGAGACAGAACTAGATGGGGAGGAGAGACAGAACTAGATGGGGAGTAGAGACAGAACTAGATGGGGAGTAGAGACAGAACTAGATGGGGAGTAGAGACAGAACTAGATGGGGAGTAGAGACAGAACTAGATGGGGAGTAGAGACAGAACTAGATGGGGAGTAGAGACAGAACTAGATGGAGAGTAGAGACAGAACTAGATGGGGAGTAGAGACAGAACTAGATGGAGAGTAGAGACAGAAATAGATGGGGAGTAGAGACAGAACTAGATGGGGAGTAGAGACAGAACTAGATGGGGAGTAGAGACAGAACTAGATGGGGAGTAGAGACAGAACTAGATGGGGAGTAGAGACAGAACTAGATGGGGAGTAGAGACAGAACTAGATGGGGAGTAGAGACAGAACTAGATGGGGAGTAGAGACAGAACTAGATGGGGAGTAGAGACAGAACTAGATGGGGAGTAGAGACAGAACTAGATGGGGAGTAGAGATGGGGAGTAGAGACAGAACTAGATGGGGAGTAGAGACAGAACTAGATGGGGAGTAGAGATGGGGAGTAGAGACAGAACTAGATGGGGAGTAGAGACAGAACTAGATGGGGAGTAGAGACAGAACTAGATGGGGAGTAGAGACAGAACTAGATGGGGAGTAGAGACAGAACCAGATGGGAGTAGAGACAGAACTAGATGGGGAGTAGAGACAGAACTAGATGGGGAGTAGAGACAGAACTAGATGGGGAGTAGAGACAGAACTAGATGGGGAGTAGAGACAGAACTAGATGGGGAGTAGAGATGGGGAGTAGAGACAGAACTAGATGGGAGTAGAGACAGAACTAGATGGGGAGTAGAGAGATGGGGAGTAGAGACAGAACTAGATGGGGAGTAGAGACAGAACTAGATGGGGAGTAGAGACAGAACTAGATGGGGAGTAGAGACAGAACTAGATGGGGAGTAGAGACAGAACCAGATGGGGAGTAGAGACAGAACTAGATGGGGAGTAGAGATGGGGAGTAGAGACAGAACTAGATGGGGAGTAGAGACAGAACTAGATGGGGAGTAGAGACAGAACTAGATGGGGAGTAGAGACAGAACCAGATGGGGAGTAGAGACAGAACTAGATGGGGAGTAGAGACAGAACTAGATGGAGAGTAGAGACAGAACTAGATGGGGAGTAGAGACAGAACTAGATGGGGAGTAGAGACAGAACTAGATGGGGAGTAGAGACAGAACCAGACGGAGAGTAGAGACAGAACTAGATGGGGAGTAGAGACAGAACTAGATGGGGAGTAGAGACAGAACTAGATGGGGAGTAGAGACAGAACTAGATGGGGAGTAGAGACAGAACTAGATGGGGAGTAGAGACAGAACTAGATGGGGAGTAGAGACAGAACTAGATGGGGAGTAGAGACAGAACTAGATGGGGAGTAGAGACAGAACTAGATGGGGAGTAGAGACAGAACTAGATGGGGAGTAGAGACAGAACTAGATGGGGAGTAGAGACAGAACTAGATGGGGAGTAGAGACAGAACTAGATGGGGAGTAGAGACCAAACTAGATGGGGAGTAGAGACAGAACTAGATGGGGAGTAGAGACAGAACTAGATGGGGAGTAGAGACAGAACTAGATGGGGAGTAGAGACAGAACTAGATGGGGAGTAGAGACAGAACTAGATGGGGAGTAGAGATGGGGAGTAGAGACAGAACTAGATGGGGAGTAGAGACAGAACTAGATGGGGAGTAGAGACAGAACTAGATGGGGAGTAGAGACAGAACTAGATGGGGAGTAGAGATGGGAGTAGAGACAGAACTAGATGGGGAGTAGAGACAGAACTAGATGGGGAGTAGAGACAGAACTAGATGGGGAGTAGAGACAGAACCAGATGGGGAGTAGAGACAGAACTAGATGGGGAGTAGAGACAGAACTAGATGGAGAGTAGAGACAGAACTAGATGGGGAGTAGAGACAGAACTAGATGGGGAGTAGAGACAGAACTAGATGGGGAGTAGAGACAGAACCAGACGGAGAGTAGAGACAGAACTAGATGGGGAGTAGAGACAGAACTAGATGGGGAGTAGAGACCGAACTAGATGGGGAGTAGAGACCAAACTAGATGGGGAGTAGAGACAGAACTAGATGGGGAGTAGAGACAGAACTAGATGGGGAGTAGAGACAGAACTAGATGGGGAGTAGAGACAGAACTAGATGGGGAGTAGAGACAGAACTAGATGGGGAGTAGAGACAGAACTAGATGGGGAGTAGAGACAGAACTAGATGGGGAGTAGAGACAGAACTAGATGGGGAGTAGAGACAGAACTAGATGGGGAGTAGAGACAGAACTAGATGGGGAGTAGAGACAGAACTAGATGGGGAGTAGAGACAGAACTAGATGGGGAGTAGAGACAGAACTAGATGGGGAGTAGAGACAGAACTAGATGGGGAGTAGAGACAGAACTAGATGGGGAGTAGAGACAGAACTAGACGGAGAGTAGAGACAGAACTAGATGGGGAGTAGAGACAGAACTAGATGGGGAGTAGAGACAGAACTAGATGGGGAGTAGATGGGGAGTAGAGACAGAACTAGATGGGGAGTAGAGACAGAACTAGATGGGGAGTAGAGACAGAACTAGATGGGGAGTAGAGACAGAACTAGATGGGGAGTAGAGACAGAACTAGATGGGGAGTAGAGATGGGGAGTAGAGACAGAACCAGACGGAGAGTAGAGACAGAACTAGATGGGGAGTAGAGACAGAACTAGATGGGGAGTAGAGACAGAACTAGATGGGGAGTAGAGACAGAACTAGATGGGGAGTAGAGACAGAACTAGATGGGGAGTAGAGACAGAACTAGATGGGGAGTAGAGACAGAACCAGACGGAGAGTAGAGACAGAACTAGATGGGGAGTAGAGACAGAACTAGACGGAGAGTAGAGACAGAACTAGACGGAGAGTAGAGACAGAACCAGACGGAGAGTAGAGACAGAACTAGATGGGGAGTAGAGACAGAACTAGATGGGGAGTAGAGACAGAACTAGATGGGGAGTAGAGACAGAACCAGACGGAGAGTAGAGACAGAACCAGACGGAGAGTAGAGACAGAACTAGATGGAGAGTAGAGACAGAACCAGATGGGGAGTAGAGACAGAACTAGATGGGGAGGAGAGACAGAACTAGATGGGGAGTAGAGACAGAACTAGATGGGGAGTAGAGACAGAACTAGATGGGGAGTAGAGACAGAACTAGATGGGGAGTAGAGACAGAACTAGATGGGGAGTAGAGACAGAACTAGATGGGGAGTAGAGACAGAACTAGATGGAGAGTAGAGACAGAACTAGATGGGGAGTAGAGACAGAACTAGATGGAGAGTAGAGACAGAAATAGATGGGGAGTAGAGACAGAACTAGATGGGGAGTAGAGACAGAACTAGATGGGAGTAGAGACAGAACTAGATGGGAGTAGAGACAGAACTAGATGGGGAGTAGAGACAGAACTAGATGGGGAGAGAGACAGAACTAGATGGGGAGTAGAGATGGGGAGTAGAGACAGAACTAGATGGGGAGTAGAGATGGGAGTAGAGATGGAACTAGATGGGGAGTAGAGACAGAACTAGATGGGGAGTAGAGACAGAACTAGATGGGGAGTAGAGATGGGGAGTAGAGATGGGGAGTAGAGACAGAACTAGATGGGGAGTAGAGACAGAACTAGATGGGGAGTAGAGACAGAACTAGATGGGGAGTAGAGACAGAACTAGATGGGGAGTAGAGATGGGGAGTAGAGACAGAACTAGATGGGGAGTAGAGACAGAACTAGATGGGGAGTAGAGACAGAACTAGATGGGGAGTAGAGACAGAACTAGATGGGGAGTAGAGACAGAACTAGATGGGGAGTAGAGACAGAACTAGATGGGGAGTAGAGACAGAACTAGATGGGGAGTAGAGACAGAACTAGATGGGGAGTAGAGACAGAACTAGATGGGGAGTAGAGACAGAACTAGATGGGGAGTAGAGACAGAACTAGATGGGGAGTAGAGACAGAACTAGATGGGGAGTAGAGATGGGGAGTAGAGACAGAACTAGATGGGGAGTAGAGACAGAACTAGATGGGGAGTAGAGATGGGGAGTAGAGACAGAACTAGATGGGGAGTAGAGACAGAACTAGATGGGGAGTAGAGACAGAACTAGATGGGGAGTAGAGACAGAACTAGATGGGGAGTAGAGACAGAACCAGATGGGGAGTAGAGACAGAACTAGATGGGGAGTAGAGACAGAACTAGATGGGGAGTAGAGACAGAACTAGATGGGGAGTAGAGACAGAACTAGATGGGAGTAGAGACAGAACTAGATGGGGAGTAGAGATGGGGAGTAGAGACAGAACTAGATGGGGAGTAGAGACAGAACTAGATGGGGAGTAGAGATGGGGAGTAGAGACAGAACTAGATGGGGAGTAGAGACAGAACTAGATGGGGAGTAGAGACAGAACTAGATGGGGAGTAGAGACAGAACTAGATGGGGAGTAGAGACAGAACCAGATGGGGAGTAGAGACAGAACTAGATGGGGAGTAGAGATGGGGAGTAGAGACAGAACTAGATGGGGAGTAGAGACAGAACTAGATGGGGAGTAGAGACAGAACCAGATGGGGAGTAGAGACAGAACTAGATGGGGAGTAGAGACAGAACTAGATGGAGAGTAGAGACAGAACTAGATGGGGAGTAGAGACAGAACTAGATGGGGAGTAGAGACAGAACTAGATGGGGAGTAGAGACAGAACCAGACGGAGAGTAGAGACAGAACTAGATGGGGAGTAGAGACAGAACTAGATGGGGAGTAGAGACAGAACTAGATGGGGAGTAGAGACAGAACTAGATGGGGAGTAGAGACAGAACTAGATGGGGAGTAGAGACAGAACTAGACGGGGAGTAGAGACAGAACTAGATGGGGAGTAGAGACAGAACTAGATGGGGAGTAGAGACAGAACTAGATGGGGAGTAGAGACAGAACTAGATGGGGAGTAGAGACAGAACTAGATGGGGAGTAGAGACAGAACTAGATGGGAGTAGAGACAGAACTAGATGGGGAGTAGAGACCAAACTAGATGGGGAGTAGAGACAGAACTAGATGGGGGAGTAGAGACAGAACTAGATGGGGAGTAGAGACAGAACTAGATGGGGAGTAGAGACAGAACTAGATGGGGAGTAGAGACAGAACTAGATGGGGAGTAGAGATGGGGAGTAGAGACAGAACTAGATGGGGAGTAGAGACAGAACTAGATGGGGAGTAGAGACAGAACTAGATGGGGAGTAGAGACAGAACTAGATGGGGAGTAGAGATGGGGAGTAGAGACAGAACTAGATGGGGAGTAGAGACAGAACTAGATGGGGAGTAGAGACAGAACTAGATGGGGAGTAGAGACAGAACCAGATGGGGAGTAGAGACAGAACTAGATGGGGAGTAGAGACAGAACTAGATGGAGAGTAGAGACAGAACTAGATGGGGAGTAGAGACAGAACTAGATGGGGAGTAGAGACAGAACTAGATGGGGAGTAGAGACAGAACCAGACGGAGAGTAGAGACAGAACTAGATGGGGAGTAGAGACAGAACTAGATGGGGAGTAGAGACCGAACTAGATGGGGAGTAGAGACCAAACTAGATGGGGAGTAGAGACAGAACTAGATGGGGAGTAGAGACAGAACTAGATGGGGAGTAGAGACAGAACTAGATGGGGAGTAGAGACAGAACTAGATGGGGAGTAGAGACAGAACTAGATGGGGAGTAGAGACAGAACTAGATGGGGAGTAGAGACAGAACTAGATGGGGAGTAGAGACAGAACTAGATGGGGAGTAGAGACAGAACTAGATGGGGAGTAGAGACAGAACTAGATGGGGAGTAGAGACAGAACTAGATGGGGAGTAGAGACAGAACTAGATGGGGAGTAGAGACAGAACTAGATGGGGAGTAGAGACAGAACTAGATGGGGAGTAGAGACCGAACTAGATGGGGAGTAGAGACGGAACTAGATGGGGAGTAGAGACAGAACTAGATGGGGAGTAGAGACAGAACTAGATGGGGAGTAGAGACGGAACTAGATGGGGAGTAGAGACAGAACTAGATGGGGAGTAGAGACAGAACTAGATGGGGAGTAGAGACAGAACTAGATGGGGAGTAGAGACAGAACTAGATGGGGAGTAGAGACAGAACTAGATGGGGAGTAGAGACAGAACTAGATGGGGAGTAGAGACCAAACTAGATGGGGAGTAGAGACAGAACTAGATGGGGAGTAGAGACAGAACTAGATGGGGAGTAGAGACCAAACTAGATGGGGAGTAGAGACAGAACTAGATGGGAGTAGAGACAGAACTAGATGGGGAGTAGAGACAGAACTAGATGGGGAGTAGAGACAGAACTAGATGGGGAGTAGAAACAGAACTAGATGGGGAGTAGAGACAGAACTAGATGGGGAGTAGAGACAGAACTAGATGGGGAGTAGAGACAGAACTAGATGGGGAGTAGAGACAGAACTAGATGGGGAGTAGAGACAGAACTAGATGGGGAGTAGAGACAGAACTAGACGGGGAGTAGAGACAGAACTAGATGGGGAGTAGAGACAGAACTAGATGGGGAGTAGAGACAGAACTAGATGGGGAGTAGAGACAGAACTAGATGGGGAGTAGAGACAGAACTAGATGGGGAGTAGAGACAGAACTAGATGGGGAGTAGAGATGGGGAGTAGAGACCGAACTAGATGGGGAGTAGAGACCAAACTAGATGGGGAGTAGAGACAGAACTAGATGGGGAGTAGAGACAGAACTAGATGGGGAGTAGAGACAGAACTAGATGGGGAGTAGAGACAGAACTAGATGGGGAGTAGAGACAGAACTAGATGGGGAGTAGAGACAGAACTAGATGGGGAGTAGAGACAGAACTAGATGGGGAGTAGAGACAGAACTAGATGGGGAGTAGAGACAGAACTAGATGGGGAGTAGAGACAGAACTAGATGGGGAGTAGAGACAGAACTAGATGGGGAGTAGAGACAGAACTAGATGGGGAGTAGAGACAGAACTAGATGGGGAGTAGAGACCGAACTAGATGGGGAGTAGAGACGGAACTAGATGGGGAGTAGAGACAGAACTAGATGGGGAGTAGAGACAGAACTAGATGGGGAGTAGAGACGGAACTAGATGGGGAGTAGAGACAGAACTAGATGGGGAGTAGAGACAGAACTAGATGGGGAGTAGAGACAGAACTAGATGGGGAGTAGAGACAGAACTAGATGGGGAGTAGAGACAGAACTAGATGGGGAGTAGAGACAGAACTAGATGGGGAGTAGAGACCAAACTAGATGGGGAGTAGAGACAGAACTAGATGGGGAGTAGAGACAGAACTAGATGGGGAGTAGAGACCAAACTAGATGGGGAGTAGAGACAGAACTAGATGGGGAGTAGAGACAGAACTAGATGGGGAGTAGAGACAGAACTAGATGGGGAGTAGAGACAGAACTAGATGGGGAGTAGAGACAGAACTAGATGGGGAGTAGAGATGGGGAGTAGAGACAGAACTAGATGGGGAGTAGAGACAGAACTAGATGGGGAGTAGAGACAGAACTAGATGGGGAGTAGAGACAGAACTAGATGGGGAGTAGAGACAGAACTAGATGGGGAGTAGAGATGGGGAGTAGAGACAGAACTAGATGGGGAGTAGAGACAGAACTAGATGGGGAGTAGAGACAGAACCAGACGGAGAGTAGAGACAGAACCAGATGGGGAGTAGAGACAGAACTAGATGGGGAGTAGAGACAGAACTAGATGGGGAGTAGAGACAGAACCAGACGGAGAGTAGAGACAGAACCAGATGGGGAGTAGAGACAGAACCAGACGGAGAGTAGAGACAGAACCAGATGGGGAGTAGAGACAGAACTAGATGGGGAGTAGAGACCGAACTAGATGGGGAGTAGAGACAGAACTAGATGGGGAGTAGAGACAGAACTAGATGGGGAGTAGAGACAGAACTAGATGGGGAGTAGAGACAGAACCAGACGGAGAGTAGAGACAGAACTAGATGGGGAGTAGAGACAGAACTAGATGGGGAGTAGAGACAGAACTAGATGGGGAGTAGAGACCAAACTAGATGGGGAGTAGAGACAGAACTAGATGGGGAGTAGAGACAGAACTAGATGGGGAGTAGAGACAGAACTAGATGGGGAGTAGAGACAGAACTAGATGGGGAGTAGAGACAGAACTAGATGGGGAGTAGAGATGGGGAGTAGAGACAGAACTAGATGGGGAGTAGAGACAGAACTAGATGGGGAGTAGAGACAGAACTAGATGGGGAGTAGAGACAGAACTAGATGGGGAGTAGAGACAGAACTAGATGGGGAGTAGAGATGGGGAGTAGAGACAGAACTAGATGGGGAGTAGAGACAGAACTAGATGGGGAGTAGAGACAGAACTAGATGGGGAGTAGAGACAGAACCAGATGGGGAGTAGAGACAGAACTAGATGGGGAGTAGAGACAGAACTAGATGGAGAGTAGAGACAGAACTAGATGGGGAGTAGAGACAGAACTAGATGGGGAGTAGAGACAGAACTAGATGGGGAGTAGAGACAGAACCAGACGGAGAGTAGAGACAGAACTAGATGGGGAGTAGAGACAGAACTAGATGGGGAGTAGAGACCGAACTAGATGGGGAGTAGAGACCAAACTAGATGGGGAGTAGAGACAGAACTAGATGGGGAGTAGAGACAGAACTAGATGGGGAGTAGAGACAGAACTAGATGGGGAGTAGAGACAGAACTAGATGGGGAGTAGAGACAGAACTAGATGGGGAGTAGAGATGGGGAGTAGAGACAGAACTAGATGGGGAGTAGAGACAGAACTAGATGGGGAGTAGAGACAGAACTAGACGGGCAGTAGAGACAGAACTAGATGGGGAGTAGAGACATAACTAGATGGGGAGTAGAGACAGAACTAGATGGGGAGTAGAGACAGAACTAGATGGGGAGTAGAGACAGAACTAGATGGGGAGTAGAGATGGGGAGTAGAGACCGAACTAGATGGGGAGTAGAGACCAAACTAGATGGGGAGTAGAGACAGAACTAGATGGGAAGTAGAGACAGAACTAGATGGGGAGTAGAGACAGAACTAGATGGGGAGTAGAGACAGAACTAGATGGGGAGTAGAGACAGAACTAGATGGGGAGTAGAGACAGAACTAGATGGGGAGTAGAGACAGAACTAGATGGGGAGTAGAGACAGAACTAGATGGGGAGTAGAGACAGAACTAGATGGGGAGTAGAGACAGAACTAGATGGGGAGTAGAGACAGAACTAGATGGGGAGTAGAGACAGAACTAGATGGGGAGTAGAGACAGAACTAGATGGGGAGTAGAGACCGAACTAGATGGGGAGTAGAGACGGAACTAGATGGGGAGTAGAGACAGAACTAGATGGGGAGTAGAGACAGAACTAGATGGGGAGTAGAGACGGAACTAGATGGGGAGTAGAGACAGAACTAGATGGGGAGTAGAGACAGAACTAGATGGGGAGTAGAGACAGAACTAGATGGGGAGTAGAGACAGAACTAGATGGGGAGTAGAGACAGAACTAGATGGGGAGTAGAGACAGAACTAGATGGGGAGTAGAGACAGAACTAGATGGGGGAGTAGAGACCATACTAGATGGGGAGTAGAGACAGAACTAGATGGGGAGTAGAGACAGAACTAGATGGGGAGTAGAGACCAAACTAGATGGGGAGAGACAGAACTAGATGGGGAGTAGAGACAGAACTAGATGGGGAGTAGAGACAGAACTAGATGGGGAGTAGAGACAGAACTAGATGGGGAGTAGAGACAGAACTAGATGGGGAGTAGAGATGGGGAGTAGAGACAGAACTAGATGGGGAGTAGAGACAGAACTAGATGGGGAGTAGAGACAGAACTAGATGGGGAGTAGAGACAGAACTAGATGGGGAGTAGAGATGGGGAGTAGAGACAGAACTAGATGGGGAGTAGAGACAGAACTAGATGGGGAGTAGAGACAGAACTAGATGGGGAGTAGAGACAGAACTAGATGGGGAGTAGAGACAGAAATAGATGGGGAGTAGAGACCAAACTAGATGGGGAGTAGAGACAGAACTAGATGGGGAGTAGAGACAGAACTAGATGGGGAGTAGAGACCAAACTAGATGGGGAGTAGAGACAGAACTAGATGGGGAGTAGAGACAGAACTAGATGGGGAGTAGAGACAGAACTAGATGGGGAGTAGAGACAGAACTAGATGGGGAGTAGAAACAGAACTAGATGGGGAGTAGAGACAGAACTAGATGGGGAGTAGAGACAGAACTAGATGGGGAGTAGAGACAGAACTAGATGGGGAGTAGAGACAGAACTAGATGGGGAGTAGAGACAGAACTAGATGGGGAGTAGAGACAGAACTAGACGGGGAGTAGAGACAGAACTAGATGGGGAGTAGAGACAGAACTAGATGGGGAGTAGAGACAGAACTAGATGGGGAGTAGAGACAGAACTAGATGGGGAGTAGAGACAGAACTAGATGGGGAGTAGAGACAGAACTAGATGGGGAGTAGAGATGGGGAGTAGAGACCGAACTAGATGGGGAGTAGAGACCAAACTAGATGGGGAGTAGAGACAGAACTAGATGGGGAGTAGAGACAGAACTAGATGGGGAGTAGAGACAGAACTAGATGGGGAGTAGAGACAGAACTAGATGGGGAGTAGAGACAGAACTAGATGGGGAGTAGAGACAGAACTAGATGGGGAGTAGAGACAGAACTAGATGGGGAGTAGAGACAGAACTAGATGGGGAGTAGAGACAGAACTAGATGGGGAGTAGAGACAGAACTAGATGGGGAGTAGAGACAGAACTAGATGGGGAGTAGAGACAGAACTAGATGGGGAGTAGAGACGGAACTAGATGGGGAGTAGAGACAGAACTAGATGGGGAGTAGAGACAGAACTAGATGGGGAGTAGAGACAGAACTAGATGGGGAGTAGAGACAGAACTAGATGGGGAGTAGAGACAGAACTAGATGGGGAGTAGAGACAGAACTAGATGGGGAGTAGAGACAGAACTAGATGGGGGAGTAGAGACCAAACTAGATGGGGAGTAGAGACAGAACTAGATGGGGAGTAGAGACAGAACTAGATGGGGAGTAGAGACCAAACTAGATGGGGAGTAGAGACAGAACTAGATGGGGAGTAGAGACAGAACTAGATGGGGAGTAGAGACAGAACTAGATGGGAGTAGAGACAGAACTAGATGGGGAGTAGAGACAGAACTAGATGGGGAGTAGAGATGGGGAGTAGAGACAGAACTAGATGGGGAGTAGAGACAGAACTAGATGGGGAGTAGAGACAGAACTAGATGGGGAGTAGAGACAGAACTAGATGGGGAGTAGAGATGGGGAGTAGAGACAGAACTAGATGGGGAGTAGAGACAGAACTAGATGGGGAGTAGAGACAGAACTAGATGGGGAGTAGAGACAGAACTAGATGGGGAGTAGAGACAGAAATAGATGGGGAGTAGAGACCAAACTAGATGGGGAGTAGAGACAGAACTAGATGGGGAGTAGAGACAGAACTAGATGGGGAGTAGAGACCAAACTAGATAGGGAGTAGAGACAGAACTAGATGGGGAGTAGAGACAGAACTAGATGGGGAGTAGAGACAGAACTAGATGGGGAGTAGAAACAGAACTAGATGGGGAGTAGAGACAGAACTAGATGGGGAGTAGAGACAGAACTAGATGGGGAGTAGAGACAGAACTAGATGGGGAGTAGAGACAGAACTAGATGGGGAGTAGAGACAGAACTAGATGGGGAGTAGAGACAGAACTAGACGGGGAGTAGAGACAGAACTAGATGGGGAGTAGAGACAGAACTAGATGGGGAGTAGAGACAGAACTAGATGGGGAGTAGAGACAGAACTAGATGGGGAGTAGAGACAGAACTAGATGGGGAGTAGAGACAGAACTAGATGGGGAGTAGAGATGGGGAGTAGAGACCGAACTAGATGGGGAGTAGAGACCAAACTAGATGGGGAGTAGAGACAGAACTAGATGGGGAGTAGAGACAGAACTAGATGGGGAGTAGAGACAGAACTAGATGGGGAGTAGAGACAGAACTAGATGGGGAGTAGAGACAGAACTAGATGGGGAGTAGAGACAGAACTAGATGGGGAGTAGAGACAGAACTAGATGGGAGTAGAGACAGAACTAGATGGGGAGTAGAGACAGAACTAGATGGGGAGTAGAGACAGAACTAGATGGGGAGTAGAGACAGAACTAGATGGGGAGTAGAGACAGAACTAGATGGGGAGTAGAGACAGAACTAGATGGGGAGTAGAGACCGAACTAGATGGGGAGTAGAGACGGAACTAGATGGGGAGTAGAGACAGAACTAGATGGGGAGTAGAGACAGAACTAGATGGGGAGTAGAGACGGAACTAGATGGGGAGTAGAGACAGAACTAGATGGGGAGTAGAGACAGAACTAGATGGGGAGTAGAGACAGAACTAGATGGGGAGTAGAGACAGAACTAGATGGGGAGTAGAGACAGAACTAGATGGGGAGTAGAGATGGGGAGTAGAGACAGAACTAGATGGGGAGTAGAGACAGAACTAGATGGGGAGTAGAGACAGAACTAGATGGGGAGTAGAGACAGAACTAGATGGGGAGTAGAGACAGAACTAGATGGGGAGTAGAGACAGAACTAGATGGGGAGTAGAGACAGAACTAGATGGGGAGTAGAGATGGGGAGTAGAGACAGAACTAGATGGGGAGTAGAGACAGAACTAGATGGGGAGTAGAGACAGAACTAGATGGGGAGTAGAGACAGAACTAGATGGGGAGTAGAGACAGAACTAGATGGGGAGAAGAGATGGGGAGTAGAGACAGAACTAGATGGGGAGTAGAGACAGAACTAGATGGGGAGTAGAGACAGAACTAGATGGGGAGTAGAGACAGAACTAGATGGGGAGTAGAGACAGAACTAGATGGGGAGTAGAGACAGAACTAGATGGGGAGTAGAGACAGAACTAGATGGGGAGTAGAGATGGGGAGTAGAGACCGAACTAGATGGGGAGTAGAGACCAAACTAGATGGGGAGTAGAGACAGAACTAGATGGGGAGTAGAGACAGAACTAGATGGGGAGTAGAGACAGAACTAGATGGGGAGTAGAGACAGAACTAGATGGGGAGTAGAGACAGAACTAGATGGGGAGTAGAGACAGAACTAGATGGGGAGTAGAGACAGAACTAGATGGGGAGTAGAGACAGAACTAGATGGGGAGTAGAGACAGAACTAGATGGGGAGTAGAGACAGAACTAGATGGGGAGTAGAGACAGAACTAGATGGGGAGTAGAGACAGAACTAGATGGGGAGTAGAGACCGAACTAGATGGGGAGTAGAGACGGAACTAGATGGGGAGTAGAGACAGAACTAGATGGGGAGTAGAGACAGAACTAGATGGGGAGTAGAGACGGAACTAGATGGGGAGTAGAGACAGAACTAGATGGGGAGTAGAGACAGAACTAGATGGGGAGTAGAGACAGAACTAGATGGGGAGTAGAGACAGAACTAGATGGTGAGTAGAGACAGAACTAGATGGGGAGTAGAGACCAAACTAGATGGGGAGTAGAGACAGAACTAGATGGGGAGTAGAGACAGAACTAGATGGGGAGTAGAGACCAAACTAGATGGGGAGTAGAGACAGAACTAGATGGGGAGTAGAGACAGAACTAGATGGGGAGTAGAGACAGAACTAGATGGGGAGTAGAGACAGAACTAGATGGGGAGTAGAGACAGAACTAGATGGGGAGTAGAGATGGGGAGTAGAGACAGAACTAGATGGGGAGTAGAGACAGAACTAGATGGGGAGTAGAGACAGAACTAGATGGGGAGTAGAGACAGAACTAGATGGGGAGTAGAGACAGAACTAGATGGGGAGTAGAGATGGGGAGTAGAGACAGAACTAGATGGGGAGTAGAGACAGAACTAGATGGGGAGTAGAGACAGAACCAGACGGAGAGTAGAGACAGAACCAGATGGGGAGTAGAGACAGAACTAGATGGGGAGTAGAGACAGAACTAGATGGGGAGTAGAGACAGAACCAGACGGAGAGTAGAGACAGAACCAGATGGGGAGTAGAGACAGAACCAGACGGAGAGTAGAGACAGAACCAGATGGGGAGTAGAGACAGAACTAGATGGGGAGTAGAGACCGAACTAGATGGGGAGTAGAGACAGAACTAGATGGGGAGTAGAGACAGAACTAGATGGGGAGTAGAGACAGAACTAGATGGGGAGTAGAGACAGAACTAGATGGGGAGTAGAGACAGAACCAGATGGGGAGTAGAGACAGAACTAGATGGGGAGTAGAGACAGAACTAGATGGGGAGTAGAGACAGAACTAGATGGGGAGTAGAGACAGAACTAGATGGGGAGTAGAGACAGAACTAGATGGGGAGTAGAGACAGAACTAGATGGGGAGTAGAGACAGAACTAGATGGGGAGTAGAGACAGAACTAGATGGGGAGTAGAGACAGAACTAGATGGTGAGTAGAGACAGAACTAGATGGGGAGTAGAGACAGAACTAGATGGGGAGTAGAGACAGAACTAGATGGGGAGTAGAGACAGAACTAGATGGGGAGTAGAGACAGAACTAGATGGGGAGTAGAGACGGAACTAGATGGGGAGTAGAGACAGAACTAGATGGGGAGTAGAGACAGAACTAGATGGGGAGTAGAGACCAAACTAGATGGGGAGTAGAGACAGAACTAGATGGGGAGTAGAGACAGAACTAGATGGGGAGTAGAGACCAAACTAGATGGGGAGTAGAGACAGAACTAGATGGGGAGTAGAGACAGAACTAGATGGGGAGTAGAGACGGAACAAGATGGGGAGTAGAGACGGAACTAGATGGGGAGTAGAGACAGAACTAGATGGGGAGTAGAGACAGAACTAGATGGGGAGTAGAGACGGAACAAGATGGGGAGTAGAGACGGAACTAGATGGGGAGTAGAGACAGAACTAGATGGGGAGTAGAGACAGAACTAGATGGGGAGTAGAGATGGGGAGTAGAGATGGGGAGTAGAGATGGGGAGTAGAGACAGAACTAGATGGGGAGTAGAGATGGGGAGTAGAGACGGAACTAGATGGGGAGTAGAGATGGGGAGTAGAGACAGAACTAGATGGGGAGTAGAGATGGGGAGTAGAGACGAACTAGATGGGGAGTAGAGACGGAACTAGATGGGGAGTAGAGACGGAACTAGATGGGAAGTAGAGACAGAACTAGATGGGGAGTAGAGATGGAACAAGATGGGGAGTAGAGACAGAACTAGATGGGGAGTAGAGACGGAACAAGATGGGGAGTAGAGACGGAACAAGATGGGGAGTAGAGACGGAACTAGATGGGGAGTAGAGATGGAACCAGATGGGGAGTAGAGATGGAACTAGATCGGGAGTAGAGACGGAACAAGATGGGGAGTAGAGATGGAACTAGATGGGAAGTAGAGACAGAACAAGATGGGGAGTAGAGATGGAACCAGATGGGGAGTAGAGATGGAACAAGATGGGGAGTAGATGGGGAGTAGAGACGAAACTAGATGGGGAGTAGAGACAGAACTAGATGGGGAGTAGAGACGGAACAAGATGGGGAGTAGAGACGGAACAAGATGGGGAGTAGAGACAGAACTAGATGGGGAGTAGAGATGGGAGAGAGACAGAACTAGATGGGGAGTAGAGATGGGGATTAGAGACGAACTAGATGGGGAGTAGAGACGGAACTAGATGGGGAGTAGAGACGGAACAAGATGGGGAGTAGAGACAGAACTAGATGGGAGTAGAGATGGGGAGTAGAGACAGAACTAGATGGGGAGTAGAGATGGGGAGTAGAGACAAACTAGATGGGGAGTAGAGATGGGGAGTAGAGATGGGGAGTAGAGATGGGGAGTAGAGATGGGGAGTAGAGACAGAACTAGATGGGGAGTAGAGATGGGGAGTAGAGACGGAACTAGATGGGGAGTAGAGATGGGGAGTAGAGACAGAACTAGATGGGGAGTAGAGATGGGGAGTAGAGATGGAACTAGATGGGGAGTAGAGACGGAACAAGATGGGGAGTAGAGACAGAACCAGATGGGGAGTAGAGACGGAACTAGATGGGGAGTAGAGACGGAACAAGATGGGGAGTAGAGACGGAACTAGATGGGGAGTAGAGACAGAACTAGATGGGGAGTAGAGACGGAACTAAATGGGGAGTAGAGACGGAACTAAATGGGGAGTAGAGACGGAACTAGATGGGGAGTAGAGACGGAACTAGATGGGGAGTAGAGACGGAACAAGATGAGGAGTAGAGACGGAACTAGATGGGGAGTAGAGACGGAACTAGATGGGGAGTAGAGACGGAACTAGATGGGGAGTAGAGACGGGGAGTAGAGATGGGGAGTAGAGATGGGGAGTAGAGACGGAACAAGATGGGGAGTAGAGATGGGGAGTAGAGACGGAACAAGATGGGGAGTAGAGATGGGGAGTAGAGACGGAACAAGATGGGGAATAGAGACGGAACTAGATGGGGAGTAGAGACGGAACTAGATGGGGAGTAGAGACGGAACTAGATGGGGAGTAGAGATGGGGAGTAGAGACGGAACAAGATGGGGAGTAGAGACGGAACTAGATGGGGAGTAGAGACGGAACTAGATGGGGAGTAGAGACAGAACAATAT